>NC_088228.1:41061296-41288796 GCF_036934945.1 Oncorhynchus masou masou
CAGGGATCCATAGTGTTTAAGCAGGTGGTGGGCGTGTGTGTATGTGTGTGCCATACAGACAATACAGGCCCTTGAGGATCGACTTTGATTCTATTGATGCAGAACACTCAGCAGTTAGGCTTGAGGTTTTGACTGTGTAGGGGCGGTGTGCGTGATTGTGTGTCTTCAGTATGCCTGTGCTTTGTCACAGACGTGCTCCTTGTGGGAGGCTAATTGAAAAGGGCTTCACTGCGTCTGTCCTTTTCCCTACCTAGAGTGTGTGTGTGTATGTATCAAACCACACACGGACATTGCAGACAGATCCTCCTGGCCTATATGTTCAGTATCAATTTGAAATGTCCCTTCAGTGTTGCAGTATTGTTGTGATGTAACTGTTTGTGTTGTTTTTTGGGCCAGACAGTGTGTGTGTGTGTGTGTGTGTGTGTGTGTGTGTGTGTGTGTGTGTGTGTGTGTGTGTGTGTGTGTGTGTGTGTGTGTGTGTGTGTGTGTGTGTGTGTGTGTGTGTGTGTGTGTGTGCGTGTGTGTGTGTGTGTTCATTAGACTGTGTACCCCCTTCCCGCTGAGGCAATGTATTGTCACTTAATTTTCCCAGCATGCAACAATAATGACGGGCCAAAAGTTGGAACATAATGAGGAGGGTAACTCTAGATCATCCAGCTCTACGTCTGGCTGACTGCTGGGGATTACTGCAGCACAATGGGAAATACTGTAAGGCCTGTTGTACTGTGTGTGTGTTTGACTGTCTGTGTCGTGCTCACACGTATGTCCTGGAAGGTGAGCCAGATTAACCACAGATTATAATACATGTACAGTATATAGACAGTGTATGTCCTGGAAGGTGAGCCAGATTAACCACAGATTATAATACATGTACAGTATATAGACAGTGTATGTCCTGGAAAGTGAGCCAGATTAACCACAGATTATAATACATGTACAGTATATAGACAGTGTATGTCCTGGAAGGTGAGCCAGATTAACCACAGATTATAATACATGTACAGTATATAGACAGTGTTTCCCCCAATGATTTTCTTTCAGCAGTGGTGGCAAAGGTAGCGGGGGGGGGACACTGCTCTTTGCGGTGGGGATCCAGCGACATGCCTCCTGGGAGATGTTTTTGTAGAACGACAGTCAGAGGGTCACTTTTAGTGACTTTTTAAAAAGACATTCTACTCATTCTACTTCTATTCTACTGAAAATGGCCTTGTGTTGACACCATCTGAAATATTACTGACGTGCACCACTGTACTGTACAAAGATAATGATGAGCAAGCGGTGGCTGTGCGCTCGTGTCTCTCATTAGCTGCACTGCTCGCTCTGTTCTCACTAATCTTAAAGGGATAGTGTGAGATTTTGTCAGCGATGCACTTTTTCAATTTACCCAGAGTCAGGTGAACTAAAGGATACAATTTGTATGTCTCTGCGTTCAGTTTGAAGGAATTGAAAGGTAGTTCCACAAGACAATTTTAACTAGCCTTAGTGCAATGACTGTACCCATAGACTTCCAGTTATTGTGCTAACGCTAGTTAGCAGCTTCCTACAAACTGAGACATAAAAATGGTATCCATGTGTTTGTTCATCTTGCTCTATCCTTTTAAAAGCGTGTCTTGGCAGAAATATATAATGAACAAAAATATAAACCCAATTTGCAACAATTTCAGCTCATATAAGGAAATCAGCCAATTTAAATAAATTCCTTAAACTATGGATTTCATGTGACTAGAAATACCTTTAAAAAAGGTAGGGCGTAGATCAGAAAACCAGTCAGTATCTTGTGTGACCATAATTTGCCTCACATCTCCTTCGCATTGAGTTGATCAGGTTGTTTATTGCCTGTGGATTGTTGTCCCACTCCTCTTCAATGGCTGTGTGAAGTTGCTGGATATTGGCAGGAACTGGAACAGGCTGTCGTACATGTCAATCCAGAGCATCCCAAACATGCTCAATGGGTGACATGTCTGGTGAGTATGCAGGCCATGGAAGAACTGGGACATTTTCAGCTTTCAGGAATTGTATACAGATCCTTGCGACATGGGGCTGTGCATTATCATGGTGACGAGATGAGGAGATGCATGACAATGGGCCTCAGGATCTCGTCATGGTATCTCTGTGCATTAAAAATGCCATTGATAAAATGCAATTGTGTTCATTGTCCGTAGCTTATGTCTGCCCATACCATAACCCCACCACCATCCCTATCTCCAGCATGCCAGTGGCCATCGAAGGGGAGCATTTGCCCACTGAAGTCTGTTACGGCACCGAAATGCAGTCAGGTCAAGACCCTGGTGAGGATGACGAGCACGCAGATGAGCTTCCCTGAGGCGGTTTCTGACAGTTTGTGTAGAAATTCTTAGGTTGTGCAAACTCAGTTTCATCAGCTGTCTGGGCGACCCACAGGTGAAGAAGCCGGATGTGCAGGTCCTGGCCTGGTTATACCTGGTCTGCAGTTGAGGCCGGTTGGACGTACTGCCAAATTCTCTGCAATGTCAGCATGCCAATTGCACGCTCCCTCAAAACTTGAGACAAAGTGTCCTTTTTTGTCACCAGCACAAGGTGCACCTATGTAATGATCATGCTGTTTAATCAGCTTCTTGATATGCCACACCTGTCAGGTGGATGGATTATCTTGGCAAAAGAGAAATACTCACTAACAGGGATACAAAGAAATGTGTACACAAAATTTGAGAGAAATAACATTTTTCTGCTCTTTTATTTCAGCTCATGAAACATGGGACCAGCATGTTGTGTTTATATTTTTGTTCAGCGTATAAGTGGTCGAAATTGTAGACGGATATTTGAACATGGTGTTTCCTGGGCAGGAATACAAACTTTCTCTCAGTGGAGTATCCTGGGGCAGAAATCACCAACGCCTGTATTTTTGCATTTTACAACGAGCTGACAATTCTGCATGATCGAGAATAACGTGTGTATCTACTTCTAACATAGTGAAGTTGCACACTGCTGAATAAAATCTATATATATAGGGTGATTTTCCAGGTGGACGGGAGGTTCCCAAGTTCTTTACACCTGTCTGGGTGATGCAGTGGGATGTGCTTTAACCTGAGTACTACAGAGCAGAAACATAAGGCCAAGGGAGGATAAATTAACCTCACTGCTCAAATGCCAATGCTGGTTCAAGTTGATGAGAACCACCTTTGGTAATATGCAATGGTTTTGAAAACAGTTTTTTTGCATATTCATAGGCTTGATCAAGTTGTCACCGATTTACTTTTAATTGATAACTTCATTATTGGAAACATTTTCCCTATTTGCAATGGTGAAACACGAGGGGAGGGGACAGTGACAAGAAGGAAGTTAGCTAACGTTAGGTAAAGAGGTCATGCACGCATGTGTTGACTGATCATATAAGAATGCACAAATAACTTGGCTGGCTAGCAAGCCTAGATTTCCCGCTAAATCTTTAGTCCGATATTGTTACACTTTCCTGCCGCCAAACCAGTCGGACACAACTATTTTGTCCTGCCAATTCCATGGAGTGAAATTAACGCATCACATGGGCTGGCTCGTGGGCTGATAAACAGCTGATAACCAGGACGAGATCGCCTGCTAGCTAGCCATTGCGTCCGACGAGCTAACTTAGTTTGGCTAGTGGGCTGATAAACAGCTGATAACCAGGACGAGATCGCCTGCTAGCTAGCCATTGCGTCCGACGAGCTAACTTAGCTTGGCTCGTGGGCTGATAAACAGCTGATAACCAGGACGAGATCGCCTGCTAGCTAGCCATTGCGTCCGACAAGCTAACTTAGCTTGGCTAGTGGGCTGATAAACAGCTGATAACCAGGACGAGATCGCCTGCTAGCTAGCCATTGCGTCCGACGAGCTAACTTAGCTTGGCTCGTGGGCTGATAAACAGCATCATTTGAATTCAAAATGTATATGAAAGCAATTTTTTCAGCATTTTAACTAAATTTGGTGAGTAAATAAACGCAGTACTTACATTTTGCAAAATTATTCATTTGGAACATTTTCTCCCAAGCAGGGACCTGAGCCAGCCATTAATACATACGTTTTTGGAATTGTCGCAAGGTGTTGTGGGATAGCTACCCCGGCAAAGGGAAAGAAAAAGTATGCTCCCATGCGTGCTAAGTTATCTCGACCTCCCTAGTACGCTTATAAAACTTCCAGTAAACTTAGTACATACTTGCCTTTTTATGATTGGAATCACCCTTGAAAATTGTCAGTTGATTTCTGTCCTCGCTACACACTCTAGATAAAACACAGGTATGCATTTTGATTTGCACCTGTATAATCCGTTTTGCAGTTGCAAAAAAAAATATTTTGAGAACAAATGCAACAACACTCGCAAGCACATAACGTGATGTGTGAATAAATACAACAACACTTGCAAACATGTAACTTGATATGTGAATAAGTTCAATAAGATTTGCAAGCATGAAACTCAATTTCAGAATTAATGCAACTCCTTCATGCAACTCCTGCGACTGGTGAATCTTCTTCTGTGAATCAAAACTATATTTGCCGATGTCGCATCTACACTGTCTGAGTTTTGTCACAAATTTAGCTACTAAACTCTGCCAAAAGTTTTGTAGTTAAAAAAATAAATGTGTTTGTAATCTGGTGAGGAAAAGTGCTTTCACGTTTTACAGGGTTCTGGTTTGGAAGCACGTTTTCCACTCTGTTAAATATAGATCAAATTTGTTAAAATTACTAGCTAAATGATATTCACAGAAATCTACAGCAAGGTGTTGGTGAGAAAGATGAAGGGAATAATTAAAACGAGTGTTTCCACATAGCATAACTGCTAGAAAGCTGAAGCTATCTAGCCTCTTGTCTATTGAAATTACTTGGCTGGTTAGCTATCTAGCATTAGAGCCTTCTGGCTAGCCTGTATTTATTGTTTCTTACGTTGTGTAACAGAACAATAGGTTTAGCTACGTAACCTTCATTTGGTTGACACTAACATTAGTTTAGAAAATACTTGTTTGCTCTGTGTATATTTGGTGTGTAGTTGGTTGGCATTGCTAGTTAGCAAGCTGAGATCTCTGCTCAAGTTGGCTAACCTTAGCTAGCTTGCTAGTAATATTTTGAGGAGAAAAAGCTAGCTCCCTTTAGAATCAAGACAAGAGGGGAAGAAAATTAGATGTGCAGTTGCTTCATCTGGCTGATAAAGTGCTCAGACGAGATGAGAGCGAACTACAACAGAAATAGAATCTGAGAGATCTCACCTTTTTTCCTTGATTAATTGTCAGTCGAACCAATGCAATGATATTAATTTTATTGGCTTGCTGTATCAGCTGATTTTCCTGAATATCTGATATAGCTAGCTAGTTGTTGTTGTTCTAGTGTCCGATGCAACCACAACATCATCATCATCATGTTGTCATGTATCTGCAGACCAGCGAGGAGGAGAAAAGCCTGCTTTGGGTGAGCTAGCTAGAACAACATCAATTAGATCGCTATTGTATGTTTCACACATTCAAAAATCTCTCAGCCTATCACTCACTGTTATGCAAATGGTTTGCTGTATGTGAGGACGGGGGAGGCATGCTGGGGGAGAGTTTTTGGGAAGGCGTTGTGTGTGGCTGGTCAGTGCTGGGTGCATTGTCTATTCATCCAAATAAACTATCAACTTGATTATTCCATGTGAAATCAGTGTCCTATACTGTTTACACCAGTCAACAAACAACATGTACGTTTCGGTGGCCTTACAGATCCGTTACAGTATTCAGACACCTTGACTTTTTCCACATTTTGTTACGTTACAGCCTTATTCTAGAATGGATTAAATTGTTTTTTCCTCATCAAGCTACACACAAAACCACATAATGACAAAGAAAATAGGTTTTTAGAAATGTTTGCAAATTTATAAAATAAAAAAATGGAAATATCACATTCACATAAGTATTCAGATTCTTTACTCAGTACTTTGTTGAAGCACCTTTGGCATGATTACAGCATTGAGTCCTCATACCCCTGATACCTCCTTTGTCCCACCTCCCACATATGCGGTGACCTCACCCATTACAACCAGCATGTCCAGAGATAAAACCTCTCTCATCATCACCCAGTGCCTGGGCTTACCTCCGCCGTACCCGCACCCCACCATACCCCTGTCTGCGCATTATGCCCTGAATATACTCTACCATGCCCAGAAACCTGCTACTCTTATTCTCTGTCCCCAACGCTCTAGGCGACCAGTTTTGATAGCCTTTAGCCGCACCCTCATACTACTCCTTCTCTGTTAACCCTGACCCTTCTCACACTCTGCTAACCCTGATGTCCTTGCCGTGTCTGAATCCTGGCTCAGGAAGGCCACCAAAAATTCAGAGATTTCCATACCCAACTATAACATCTTCCGTCAAGATAGAACTGCCAAAGGGGGAGGAGTTGCAGTCTACTGCAGAGATAGCCTGCAAAGTAATGTCATACTTTCCAGGTCCATACCCAAACAGTTCGAACGACTAATTCTTAAAATTACTCTCTCCAGAAATAAGTCTCTCACTGTTGCCGCCTGCTACCGACCCCCCTCAGCTCCCAGCTGTGCCCTGGACACCATTTGTGAATTGATTGCCCCCCATCTAGCTTCAGAGTTTCTTCTGTTAGGTGACCTAAACTGGGATATGCTTAACACCCCGGCAGTCCTACAATCTAAGCTAGATGCCCTCAATCTCACACAAATCATCAAGGAACCCACCAGGTACAACCCTAACTCTGTAAGCAAGGGCACCCTCATAGACGTCATCCTGACCAACTGGCCCTCCAAATACACCTCCGCTGTCTTCAACCAGGATCTCAGCGACCACTGCCTCATTGCCTGTATCCGCTACGGTGCCGCAGTCAAACGACCACCCCTCATCACTGTCAAACGCTCCCTAAAACACTTCTGTGAGCAGGCCTTTCTAATCGACCTGGCCCGGGTATCCTGGAAGGACATTGACCTCATCCCGTCAGTTGAGGATGCCTGGTCATTCTTTAAGAGTAACTTCCTTACCATTTTAGATAAGCATGCTCCGTTCAAAAAATGCAGAACTAAGAACAGATACAGCCCTTGCTTCACTCCAGACCTGACTGCCCTCGACCAGCACAAAAACATCCTCTGGCGGACTGCAATAGCATCGAACAGTCCCCGCGATATGCAACTGTTCAGGGAAGTCAGGAACCAATACACGCAGTCAATCAGGAGAGCTAAGGCCAGCTTCTTCAGGCAGAAGTTTGCATCCTGTAGCTCCAACTCCAAAAAGTTCTGGGACGCTGTGAAGTCCATGGAGAACAAGAGCACCTCCTCCCAGCTGCCCACTGCACTGAGGCTAGGGAACACGGTCACCACCGACAAATCCATGATTATCGAAAACTTCAACAAGCATTTCTCAACGGCTGGCCATGCCTTCCGCCTGGCTACTCCTACCTCGGCCAACGGCTCCGCCCCCCCCCGCAGCTCCTCGCCCAAGCCTCTCCAGGTTCTCCTTTACCCAAATCCAGATAGCAGATGTTCTGAAAGAGCTGCAAAACCTGGACCCGTATAAATCAGCTGGCTTGACAATCTGGACCCTCTATTTCTGAAACTATCCGCCGCCATTGTCGCAACCCCTATTAGCAGCCTGTTCAACCTCTCTTTCATATCGTCTGAGATCCCCAAGGATTGGAAAGCTGCCGCAGTCATCCCCCTCTTCAAAGGGGGAGACACCCTGGACCCAAACTGTTACAGACCTATATCCATTCTGCCCTGCCTACCTAAGGTCTTCGAAAGCCAAGTCAACAAACAGATCACTGACCATCTCGAATCCCACCGTACCTTCTCCGCTATGCAATCTGTTTTCCGAGCTGGTCACGGGTGCACCTCAGCCACACTCAACGACATCATAACCGCCATCGATAAAAGACAGTACTGTGCAGCCGTCTTCATCGACCTTGCCAAGGCTTTCGACTCTGTCAATCACCATATTCTTATCGGCAGATTCAGTAGCCTCGGTTTTTCGGATGACTGCCTTGCCTGGTTCACCAATTACTTTGCAGACAGAGTTCAGTGTGTCAAATCGGAGGGCATGCTGTCCGGTCCTCTGGCAGTCTCTATGGGGGTGCCACTGGGTTCAATTCTCGGGCCGACGCTTTTCTCTGTATATATCAATGATGTTGCTCTTGCTGCGGGCGATTCCCTGATCCACCTCTACGCAGACGACACCATTCTATATACTTTTGGCCCGTCATTGGACATTGTGCTATCTAACCTCCAAACGAGCTTCAATGCCATACAACACTCCTTCCGTGGCCTCCAACTGCTCTTAAACGCTAGTAAAACCAAATGCATGCTTTTCAACCGATCGCTGCCTGCACCCGCATGCCCGACTAGCATCACCACACTGGATGGTTCCGACCTTGAATATGTGGACACCTATAAGTACCTAGGTGTCTGGCTAGACTGCAAACTCTCCTTCCAGACCCATATCAAACATCTCCAATCGAAAATCAAATCAAGAGTCGGCTTTCTATTCCGCAACAAAGCCTCCTTCACTCACGCTGCCAAGCTTACTCTAGTAAAACTGACTATCCTACCGATCCTCGACTTCGGCGATGTCATCTACAAAATTGCTTCCAACACTCTACTCAGCAAACTGGATGCAGTTTATCACAGTGCCATCCATTTTGTCACTAAAGCACCTTATACTACCCACCACTGCGACTTGTATGCTCTAGTCGGCTGGCCCTCGCTACATATTCGTCGCCAGACCCACTGGCTCCAGGTCATCTACAAGGCCATGCTAGGTAAAGCTCCGCCTTATCTCAGTTCACTGGTCACGATGGCAACACCCATCCGTAGCACGCGCTCCAACAGGTGTATCTCACTGATCATCCCTAAAGCCAACACCTCATTCAGCCGCCTTTCGTTCCAGTACTCTGCTGCCTGTGACTGGAACGAATTGCAAAAATCGCTGAAGTTGGAGACTTTTATCTCCCTCACCAACTTCAAACATCAGCTATCTGAGCAGCTAACCGATCGCTGCAGCTGTACATAATCTATTGGTAAATAGCCCACCCATTTTCACCTACCACATCCCTACAGTTTTTATTTATTTACTTTTCTGCTCTTTTGCACACCAATATCTCTACCTGTACATGATCATCTGATCATTTATCACTCCAGTGTTAATCTGCAATATTGTAATTATTCGCCTACCTCCTCATGACTTTTGCACACATTGTATATAGACTCCCCTTTTTGTTTCTACTGTGTTATTGACTTGTTAATTGTTTACTCCATGTGTAACTCTGTGTTGTCTGTTCACACTGCTATGCTTTATCTTGGCCAGGTCGCAGTTGCAAATGAGAACTTGTTCTCAACTAGCCTACCTGGTTAAATAAAGGTGAAATAAAAAAATAAAAAAATAAATACAAATTGGGTATGACGCTACATGCTTGGCACAACTGTATTTGGGGAGTTTTCCCATTCTTCTCTGCAGATCGTCTCAAGCTCAATCAGGTTGGATGGGGAGCGTCGCTGCACAGCTATTTTCAGGTTTTCTAGAGATGTTCGATCAGGTTCAAGTCCGGGCTCTGGCTGTGTGCTTAGGGACATTGTCCTATTGGAAGGTGAACATTTTGCCCCAGTCTGACGTCCTGAGCTCTTTGGAGCAGGTTTTCATCAAGGATCTCTCTGTACTTTTCTCTGTTCATCTTTCCCTTGATCCAGTCCCTGCCGCTAAAAAACATCCCCACATCATGATGCTGTCACCACTATGATTAACTGTAGGGATGGTCCCAGGTTTTCTCCAGATGTGACAATTGGCATTCAGGCCAAAGAGTTCAATCTTGGTTTCATCAGACCAAAGAATCTTGTTTCTCATGGTCTGGGAGTCTTTAGGTGCCTTTTGGCAAACTCCAAGCCTTGTGCCTTTTACTGAGAAGTGGCTTCCGTCTGTTTACGGACATATTCTATCTCTCCCTATCCCAGTCTGCTGCCCCCACATGCTTCAAAATGTCCACCGCTGTTCCTGTACCCAAGGAAGCAAAGGTAACTAAACTATATGGCTATCGCCCTGTAGCACACCGCCCCACAGGTGGTGAAGGTAGGAAACAACACCTCCACTTCGCTGATCCTCAACACAGGGGCCACACAAGAGTGTGTGCTCAGCCCCCTCCTGTACTCCCTGTTCACCCATGACTGTGTTGCCAACCACACCTCCAATTCAATCATCAAGTTTTCAGAAGACACAATAGTAGTAGGCCTGATTACCAAGAATGACAAGACAGCCTACAGGGAGGAGGTGAGGAAATTGCGAGAGTGGTGCCAGCAAAATAATCTCTCACCCAACGTCAACAAAACAAAAGAGATTATCGTGGACTTCAGGAAACAGCAGTATCCCTCTAGCCACATCGACGGGACCGCTGTGCTGAAAGTGGAAAGCTTCAAGTTCCTCGGTACAAACATCACTGACAAACTGAAATGGTCCACCCACACAGACAGTGTGATGAAGAAGGCACAACAGTGCCTCTTCAACCTCAGGAGGCTGGAGAAATTTGGCTTGGCACCTAAAAGCCTCACAAACAGTTACAGATGCACAATTGAGAGCAACCTGTCTGATGTATCACTGCCTGGTATGGCAACTGCACCGCCCACAACCGCAGTGCTCTCAATAGGGTGGTGCAGTCTGCCCAACGCATAACCAGTGAACAAACTACGTGTCCTATGCATAGATAATAATCTGCGAGTAGCAGCAATGTAAAAAACAAAAGGGGGGGATGTCAATGCTAATTGTCCGGGTGGCCATTTTATTCAATGTTCAGCAGTCTTATGGCTTGGGGGTAGAAGCTGTCAAGGAGCCTTTTGGACCTAGACTTGGTGCTCCGGTAGCACTTGCTGTGCGATAGCAGAGAGAACAGTCTATGACTTGGGTGACTTTGATAGTTTTTTGGACCTCCCTCTGACACCGACTAGTATATTAGGTCCAGGATGGCAGGAAGCGTGGCCCCAGTGATGTACTGGGCTGTACGCACCACCATCTGTAGCTTCTTACGGTTGGATGCCGAGTAGATGCCATACCAGGCGGTGATGCTCTCGATAGTGCAGCTGTAGAATTATTTGGGAGGATCTGAGGACCCATGCAAAATCTTTTCAGTCTCCCGAGGGGGAAAAGGCGTTGTCATGCCCTCTTCACGACTTTCTTGGTGTGTTTGGTCCATGATAGCTTTTTGGTGATATGAACATCAAGGAACTTCTAACTCTCGACCCGCCCCATCGATGTGAATGGGGCTTATTCGGCCGTCTTTTTCCTGTAGTCCACAATCTTCTCCTTTGTCGTTGTTCATGTTGAGCGAAAGGTTGTTGTCCTGGCACCACACTGCCAGGTCTATGACTTCCTCCCTATAGGCTGTTTCATTGTTGTCGGTGATCAGGCCTACCAACGTTGTGTAGTCAACAAACTTAAAGATGGTGTTGGAGTCGTGCTTGACCACACAATCGTGGGTGAACAGGGAGTACAGAAGGGGACTAAGCATGCACCCCTGAGGTGCCTCCGTGTTGAGGATCAGCGTGGCAGAAGTGTTGTCACCTACCCTTACCACCTGGGTTGTCCAGAATCTAGTTGAAGAGGGAGGTGTTTAGTCCCATGGTTCTTAGCTTAGTGATGAGCTTTGTGGGCACTATTGTATTGAACACTAAGCTGTAGTTAATGAACAGGGCGGAAGGTAGCCTAGTGGTTAGAGTGTTGGGTCAGTAACCGAAAGGTTGCTGGATCAAATCCTCACGCTGACAAGGTACAAATATGTTGTTCTGCCCCTGAACAAGGCAGTTAACCCACTGTTCCCCGGTAGGCTGTCATGTAAATAAGAATTTGTAAAACAGCATTCTCACATAGGTGGGAAAGGGCCGTGTGGAGTGTGCTTGAGATTGTGTCATCTGTGAATCTGATTGGGTGATATGCGAATTGAAGTGGGTCTAGGGTTTCCGGGATGATGGTGTTGATGTGAGCAATGACCAGCCTTTCAAAGTACTTCATTGACATGAGAGCTACGGGGCGGTAGTCCTTTATGCAGGTAACATTCACTTTCCTGTGCACAGGGACCATGATGGTCTGCTTGAAACATGTAGTTATGACAGACTTGGTCAGCGAGAGATTTAAAAATGTCAGCAAAGACACTTTCCAGTCGGTTCTCGCATGTCATGAGGACACTTCCTGGTAGTCCATCTGGACTCACCTGTTTAAAAGTCTTGCTCACATCTGGTACGGAGAGCATGATCACACAGTCGTCCGGAACAGCTGATGCTCTCATGCATGCTTCAGTGTTGCTTGCCTCAAAGTGAGCATAAAAGGCATTTAGCCTGTCTGCTAGGCTCGCATCATTGGGCAGCTCGTGACTGGGTTTTACTTTGTAGTCTGTAATAGTTTGCAAGCCCTGCCAGATCTGACGAACGTCAAAGCAGGTGTAGTTTGATTCAATCTTAGTCCTGTTTTGACGTTTTGCCTATGAGGACATAGCGGGATTTGTTATAAAAGTCCAGGTTAGTGATCCTTTCCTTGAAAGCCAGCAGCTCTAGCCTTCAGCTCGGTGCTGATATTGCCTGTAATCCATGGCTTCTGGTTGGGTTATGTACATACGGTCACTGTGGGGACAACATCGTCAATGCACTTATTGATGAAGCCGGTGACTGAGGTGGTATACTCCTCAATGCCATTGGATGAATCTCGGAACATATTCCAGTCTGTGCTAGGATAACAGTCCTGTAGCATAGCATCCACATCATCTGGCTACTTTCGTATTGAGCGAGTCACTGGTGCTCCGTGCTTTAGTTTTTGCTTGTAAACAGGAATCAGGAGGATAGAATTATGGTCAGATTTTCCAAATGGAGGGCAAGGGAGAGTTTTGTACTTGTTTCTGTGTGTGGAGTAAAGGTGGTCTAGAGTTTATTTCCCCTCTGGTTGCACATGTGACATGCTGGTAGAAATGAGGTAAAACAGATTTAAGTTTGCCTGCATTAAAGTCCCCGGCCACTAGGAGCACCACTTCTGGATGAGCATTTTCTTGTTTGCTAATGACCTGATACAGCTCATTGAGTGCGGTTTTAGTGCAAGTATCGGTTTGTGGTGGTAAATAGACGGCTATGAAAAATATAGATGAACTCTTGGTAGATTGATTACAGCTTATTATGAGGCACTCTACGTCAGTAATACCTCGAGACTACCTTAATTTTCGACATCGCGTATCAGCTGTTATTGACAAATAAACCCTTGTCTTACCGGACGTAGCTGTTCTGTCCTGCTGATACATGGAAAACCCAGACAACTTTATAATATCTGTGTCGTCGTTCAGCCACGACTCGGTGACACAAGATATTTCAGTTTTTATTCAGTTATTAAACATGCGAATGATGTTGATTTGGGCCTTGTCTGGGAGCCGCATTATAGCCTTCGTTTCAGACTCATTAAAGAAAAAACCTTCATCCAGTTCAAGGTGAGTAATCGCTGTTCTGATGACCAGAAGCTCTTTTCGGTCATAAGAGACGGTAGCGTCAACATTATGTACAAAATAAGTTACAAACAATGTGAAAAAACACACAAAATAGCACAATTGGTTAGGAGCCCGTAAAACGGCAGCCATCCCCTCCGCCACCATGTTGTGCTTTCAGATCTGCTAAGCACATCTCTGCCTCTGCTAGCCACACAACCAATGCCTCAGAGTGGTTGGGTAAGCTTCTTCCTGGCTGGTCCTGACCAGGGTGTATACAGTAGGTGGATACAAAAGTAGCATTGGATGCTTTGTGAATATGGGACCTGGTGTAATGTGCCCACTTACGCCCTTATTGTATATGGAACAACAAAGTTTTCCCGGTGAGACATTCACTGTCCCGCCCCTCCCCCACTAATTTTCTCTTTCCTCCCGCTCAGAATCTTGTTTGCAGACTTCCTGATTAAGCTAATCCTGTGGCTGGAGGGATTCTTAGCAGCCATCCCCTCCAGCACGCTGATGGCCATCTTGGCTTTGTGGTGCCCCTCTCCTTTCGTGGGCGCCTAGCCTACTTCGGCTTCAAGAGGCTTCAAGATCACACTGTATGAATGACTCTTTCCGGTCATTTTACATCATGTGCATTCCCCCCTGTGTTTGCGATCTCTTTCACGCTGGCATAACAGAGAAAACAGTGTCTTGATGAGTTTCTATGCTTTCTATGCTACCCTATACGATTGAGCAGCGAACCGAGTTCACTCGGCAGATCCATGAGAATTCATTCATCACCAAGCCCATGCCCAGCATCGCATTGGTGGGCGTCCTGCCCTTCGGCTGCATCTTCATCCAGCTCTTTTTCATCCTCAAAAGCATCTGGTAAGAACAAGGGTTAGGTTTGCCTCTCAACCATGGGCCCGAATTACTCTAGTAGTGCATGTATAATGATTCATAAAAATGTAAAAGTTAATGATTGTGTAATTAACATTCACAATCTAACTAATAAGTAAACACATACTGATTTATTTGAACTCAGCCTCTAAGCAAGGAGACTGAATTTGATTAATTATTGAGTATTTGCCCAACATTTTCTCTCACCAGATGTACTACATGTTTGGGTTCCTATTCCTGGTGTTCATCATTTTCCTCATCACCTGCTCCAAGGCCAGCTGTGGGTGTAGCCATACATACGTGTATCGGGTTATCACAGTAATGGCATACTGTGCTCTCCCTTTGCATGTAGGTATCCTAGCAGTTAAGAGTGTTGAGCAAGTAACTGAAATGTTGCTGGTTCGAATCCCCAATCCAGCATGGGGGGGGGGATCTGCCGTTCTACCCTTGAACAAGGCAGTTAACCCCCAACAACTGATCCCCGGGCGTCAATGACGTGGATGTAGATTAAGGCAGCCCACCACACCTCTCTGATTCAGATGGGATTGGGTTAAATGCAGAATACACATTTCAGTTGAATGCATTGTTGTGCAACTGACTAGCTATCACCTTTCCTAAATTCACAGTGTAATATTTTTTTCAATGTTTCCAGTTTGCCAGATTATCGGTGTCAGTATGTTTAACTATCAAGTGTGAAGTCTGTCAACGAATCTATTTTTGAGCCTCCCGAGTGACGCAGTGGTCTAAGGCACTGCATTGCAGTTCAAGAGGCATCACTGCAGACCCTGGTTCGATCCCAGGCCACAATCGTGAGACCCATGAGGCGGTGCACAATTGGCCCAGCGTCGTCCGGGTTAAATCAAATCAAACTTTATTTGCTACACGCCCCGAATACAACAAGTGTAGACGGTACCTTACAAGCCCTTAACCAACAGTGCAGTTCAAGGAGAAAATATTTACCAAGTAGGCTAAAATACGTAATAAAAGTAACACAATAAGAATAACGAGGCTATATACAGGGGGCACCGGTACCGAGTCAATGTGCAGGAGTACAGGCTAGTTGAGGTAATCTGTACATGTAGGTGGGGGCGAAGTTACATATGCATAGGTAACAAACAGCGAGTAGGGGGAGGGTTTGGCGACTCCTTGCGGCCAGCCGGGCGCATGAACACTGAATACGGTCTCCAGACACATTGGTGCGGCTGGCTTCCGGGTTACACGAGCAGTGTGTCAAAAAGCAGTGCGGCCTGGCGGGTGTCGTGTTTCAGAGGACACATGGCTCTTGATTCTTCAGCTCTCCCGAGTCTGTACGAGAGTTGCAGAGACGGGACAAGCCTAATTGGATATCACAAAATTAGGGAGAATAAGATGTAAAAAATCTCACTCAATTTATCACTGCTCATTGATCCAAGCACTTTGACCTCACTACAGTGTGCCATTACTTTATTGAGCCAAACCTAAAGAGTGTGTTGTGTACAGGACTCAGTCACTGCTGGTGGCACTCTTCCCTGACCAGTCTCTTCATGTCAGTCTACCTGTTTGACGTTTGCTACTTCTCCAAGCTGCAGAGCTGTGCGGCCATCATCAATCCTCTACTTCACCATATGCTCAGATTCTTCCACTCTACAAGGGAGTCAACAGTGCCACACAATGCATAGCGAGACTCTAAAATGTTTTTGAAGAGGAGCTCAAACATATAGAGTTTCTCCAGATTTTTACAAACACAGTTCTGGAGTTTTTTGGCAGGCTGCTCATCATCCGTTTCCACCACTCAATATAGGCATTGTAGTCGTCTTTAATAAATTGAAATTGGTGGTGCTCTAATAGCGAGCCACGCTGGGATTGCAACAGGCAATGTTTTTCCACTCCTCAGAGTCCAGTGTTGGTGATCGAGTGCCCACTGGAGCCTCTTGTTATTTTTAGCTGATTGGCGTGGAACCCGGTGTGGTCATCAGTAGCCTATCTGTGACAAGCTGTGCTTTCACCTGGATTCACCTGGTCAGTCTTTCTCTTAATGTTTTGTATACTCAGTGTATATGTATATATTACATATTCAATAAGAAAGATATCACACCATACTTTACAAGGGTGTCTGCGATGATTCTTGTCATGTTTGTTTGTCAACCAGCTCCACTTTACATTTGTTTCATCTGGCTTTGAACACATTGGACAATAGTGCAATATTGCATACAGAGTTTTTAAGGAGATATACAAAACAGGTCTGATGAAACCCTTGAGGCCTGCTTGGATGTACTGTACTTGGGCACTCTACTCTGCACTGGGGCATTGTCTGAGCAGACACCTGCCTACTGTTGCTTTCATCCTTCCACTTGACATTGTGCCTTAGATGTTTATGGACTACTGCCATGCTTGAACTTCACTTGGAGGTATTATGTTTTACGCTTCGGTGGCCAGGTGTAGCTCTTTCTACTGGCCTGTACCAGAAACTACATCCCCTCCAAGGTGCTTCTCTCCTGGCTATCATACTGGTAACAAGGCCTCTGTTGTGCTTTAATTTTGAAGGGCCCCAGTCTTTAATCACCGCTCTCTCCTGGCTATCATACTGGTAACAAGGCCTTTGATGTGCTTTAGTTTTGAAGGGCCCCAGTCTTTAATCACCGCTCTCTCCTGGCTATCATACTGGTAACAAGGCCTCTGTTGTGCTTTAGTTTTGAAGGGCCCCAGTCTTTAATCACTGCTCTCTCCTGGCTATCATACTGGTAACAAGGCCTCTGTTGTGCTTTAGTTTTGAAGGGCCCCAGTCTTTAATCACCGCTCTCTCCTGGGTATCATACTGGTAACAAGGCCTCTGTTGTGCTTTAGTTTTGAAGGGCCCCAGTCTTTAATCACCGCTCTCTCCTGGCTATTATACTGGTAACAAGGCCTCTGTTGTGCTTTAGTTTTGAAGGGCCCCAATCTTTAATCACCGCTCTCTCCTGGCTATCATACTGGTAACAAGGCCTCTGTTGTGCTTTAGTTTTGAAGGGCCCCAGTCTTTAATCACATTGAGGAAGTCACCGCTCTCTCCTTGCTGTTGTTATGCTGGTGAGTTTGTGCCTTGAATGTGTTTATTGTGGGTCCTAGTGCTGGCTGGCTTTTAGTCTGTGGTTGGGTTCTGTCTTGCTGCCCATAACTGTGGTGATCCTACAAACCGTGTGATTCAATCTAACTAACTATCACACTGTGTGGATTGATTTACTTTTAGAGAATTCCTCGCCAACCTATTTTCTTTGCATCGATTTTCGCAGAATAAAAAAAATGGCATCTACCATTTTCTGCCATTCGGGGAAACTGACTTTTTACTGATTGGCAGCTACCACTTTCAGAGACTACGGTGAACGTTTCATTCCATGTGGGAGCTGCACCCGCCTTTCTCAGGTCCGGAATAATATTGTCCAGCCAAATTTCCAATGTGGAAACTGTCAGCTTATTGAAGAATATATGTCTGAACTGGATGTCCAGAGTAATAAAATTGAGACATTGCAGAGTATCCTGTATAGGTCCCACTCATGTTCCTTCTCCACTCCTCAGCCTGGTCGTTGTGCTACTGCCTCGCCACTGTGTTGCCACTCTCTGACTGACTGGCCAGGGCAGAGACCCCTCCTCTCCCATCTCACCCTCCCTTCCCATCCTACCTCCACTCCTCAGCCTGGTCGTTGTGCTACTGCCTCGCCACTGTGTTGCCACTCTCTGACTGACTGGCCAGGGCAGAGACCCCTCCTCTCCCATCTCACCCTCCCTTCCCATCCTGGCCCCCCTCCCATCCTGGCCCCCCTCCCATCCTGGCCCCCCTCCCATCCTACCCCCCCTCCCATCCTGGCCCCCTCCCATCCTGGCCCCCCTCCCATCTCACCCTCCCTTCCCATCCTACCCCCCTCCCATCCTGGCCCCCTCCCATCCTGGCCCCCTCCCATCCTGGCCCCCCTCCCATCTCACCCTCCCTTCCCATCCTACCCCCACTCCCATCCTGGCCCCCCTCCCATCCTGGCCCCCTCCCATCCTGGCCCCCTCCCATCCTACCCCCCTCCCATCCTGGCCCCCTCCCATCTCACCCTCCCTTCCCATCCTACCCCCCTCCCATCCTGGCCCCCTCCCATCCTACCCCCTCTCCCATCCTGGCCCCCCTCCCATCCTACCCCCTCCCATCTTGGCCCCCCTCCAATCCTGGACCCCCTCCCATCTCACCCTCCCTTCCCATCCTACCCCCTCCCATCCTGGCCCCCCTCCCATCCTGGCCCCCTCCCATCCTACCCCCCTCCCATCCTGGCCCCCCTCCCATCCTGGCCCCCTCCCATCTCACCCTCCCTTCCCATCCTACCCCCCCTCCCATCCTGGCCCCCTCCCATCCTGGCCCCCTCCCATCCTGGCCCCCCCTCCCCACCCTCCTTGGAGAATATAGGAGCTTTATGAGGAACTGGCAGATGCCGTGGTTATTGATCTTGCTTCTCAGTAGAGGCACGTCACACACCATAAACCCAGTGCAAGGCAGCGTTCTTTGGTGAATGGGGCTGAAATGGCTCTGGGGGATCCCATCCTGCTTACCAACAGTTTCACCCACCTGTTTCCAGATATTCCTGCTCCTTCATCCTCTAACCTGTCAACCGAAGGTCCAGCTCAGGCCATCACAGGTCCGTACCTCCTGGTCTCCCACTCACATCAGGCCTCGAGGGTGTCTGAGGCTCCAGCCCCCCCTTTTCCCTGCTTGGAGGGCTTCTATTGACGATGTGAGCCCCCTGTCCCCCATCTCCCGTCGGTTCTCAAGGAGGCTCATAAGAGGTTGGAGGTCCATGGCCATTCACCTTCCTCCAGCCGTCCTCATTGGTAGTTCCATGGTGAGGCACATCTCGGTTCCTGGAGCAAAAACCCTGTGCTACCCGGGGGCTACAGTGAAGGACATGACAGGATTTCTTCCATCTGCCAAGGGCTGCTGCTCTCATTGTGCATACAATTTCAAACGCTTTTTGGAAGGAAAAGATGCTCTACAGCACATATGTCAGAGTCAAGGCCCGCGGGCCACATCCGGCCCGCGAGAAGGTTTTTTACGGCCCCTGGGATGATCTTGATTTATTATTAGAACCGGCCCGCAGACCGCAGCAAGCCGGCAGCCCGCAGATCTTTTACACGCACCAATACTACATTTCCCACAATGCAACGGTGACGCACCGAGCAGTAGGCTGCTTCATTTCAATATTTATTGGCACAGCAGTCGTCAGCATCACAGTAAAATTAACTTTCAGATACCCATCAAAAATGGCAAAACGGAAGCGTTGTGCGGTAAAGCCTTGAAAATGGAGCATGTAATGAGCATCATCACGCGCACAGTTAACTTTATCAGAGCCAAAGGTTTGAATCACCGCCAGTTCAAGGCATTTCTGACGGAGTTAGAAACGGAGCATGGTGATTTGCCTTATCACACAGAGGTGCGATGGCTAAGCCAGGGAAAGGTGCTTCAAAGATGTTTCGAGCTTCGTGAGGAGATTTGTCTGTTCTTGGACAGCAAAGGGAAAGACACAACACAACTCCGAGACGAAATGTTTCTGTGTGAAATGGCTTTTCTGTGTGACATTACGAGTCATCTGAATGCAATGAACTTGCAGCTGCAGGGTCGGGATCATGTCATCTCTGATATGTACAGTACAGTGAAGGCATTTAAAACCAAACTGACTCTGTGGGAGACGCAGATGCGGAAAGAAAATTTGAGCCACTTTCCCAGCTGCCAGACCATGAAAGAGAAGCTCTCTACCAGTGCGTTCCCGAGCGCACAGTTGGCTGATAAAATAGGTATGCTTGCCGCTGACTTTCGACGCCGATTTGCTGACTTTGAAGCACAAAAAAGCAGGTTGGAACTGCTCGGTAACCCATTTGCTGTTGACGTGGAAAGCTCACCACCAAACCTCCAAATGGAGTTGATTGACCTCCAATGCAATGATGCACTGAGGGCAAAATATGCGGCAGTGGGTGCTGCGGAGTTCGCCCGTTTCCTCCCCGACACAATGCCCCAGCTGCGCATCCAGGCTGCTCAAACGTTGTCTATGTTTGGCAGCACATACCTGTGTGAACAACTTTTTTCTTTGATGAACCTGAACAAAACATCACACAGAAGTCGACTTACTGCTGAACACCTCCACTCAATTCTGAGGATTTCCTCAGCTCAGAGCCTTACCCCGAACATTGATGAACTTGTGGAAAAGATGGGACACCACCAAGTATCACCCTCAACCTCAAACAAGTGAACATTACTGTGCAATCACATATTTAGAGTTTTTACTCAGTTCAAGTTTAAAAGTTAAAGTTTAATATTTGTTTTCACTGCATGTTACTTCTCCTTAAACAAAGTGTTGTTTTTGATTAATAGATTTTTGCACTTTATTTTATTGTATTTCAATCCAATTATATTTTAAAAATATTTCAGTTGAGTGGATGATAGAAAATTGCTATTATTGTTTTTTTCTTTGAAGTAAATTTAGCCCACTTTTGCTAAAATAGAAAATATAGGCTACTGATGGTGCCTTGAATACCGGTTTCTTTCATTTAATGTTCATGTTATGGGGATTTTTATATAAAGGAAATTTGTCTTTTGTGTCTGTTGAAAATTAAAGATTACTGACAGAGCCATAAGAAAATATTGCTTTATTTATCTGATCATATTGGAATATATTTGTTAGGTTTTCAGTAGGTTCAATTAGGTTCACTAGACTATATGCGTCATTTAAAAATTTTTCAATGAACATTCGAACAGTCCGGCCCTCGGCTTGTAGCTAAATTTTTTATTTGGCCCTCCGTCCATTTGACTTTGACACCCCTGCTCTACAGGGATGATGGACTCCATCCAAACTATCTAGAAGTCTGGGCCCTCTCTTCTCATTTCAAGGCCACGTTAAGATATTGACTCAGAGACAGACCAAGCCCCACTCAGGTAATACCTCCCATCCTCTCTAAGAGTTATTGTCGTACTGTTGTCTGTACTGCCTGGGGTGTTGTGAGTTGTCATCTTCTACTCATTCATTTGAATTCCACTCTTAGATCTGCTATTGTTAGCTCAAAAGAGGAACCCACTGTGGTCTGCTCACCCATTGCTTTTAGTTAAAATGTGAATTCTATAAACTTGAATACCTCCTTAGTTTTCAAATCACGTAGAGGGCTTGGGCTGTTGCACGATAGCAACCAAGGCCATGTAAGTCAGTTTATAACATTTCATCATTGGTTACTCTGAGAGTTCATCATATTGACATTGGCTGTGGTCGCAGGCCCTATCATTATTAATTAATAGGGATAGACCAAATGGTGCAGTTTTATTCAATCTTATAGACATACCAACTATATCAATATCAACCATCAGACAGGGCCTGCAATCACCTATTGAACATAGCTTGCTTGAGTTGGAGTTTCCATGTGACTTTTAAAAAAGTTTTAAAAAGACAGGTTGAAACTGCATAATATCAAGATCAGGGCTATGCAGATGAATCCGGGAATTCTGGTATTGACTGAAACTTGTATCTCTGGGGACAATTAAAACAATGTATATACACTACCTTTCAGAAGTTTGGGGTCACTTAGAAATGTCCTTATTTTTGAAAGGAAAGCACCTTTCTTGTCCATTAAAATGACATCAAATTGATCAGAAATACAGTGTAGACATTGTTAATATTGTAAATGACTACTGTAGCTGGAAACGGAAGATTTTTAATGGAATATCTACATAGGCGTACAAAGGCCCATTATCAGCAACCATCACTCCTGTGTTCCAATGGCACGTTGTGTTAGCTAATCCAAGTTTACAATTTTAAAACGCTAATTGATCATTAGAAAACCCTTTTGCAATTATGTTAGCACAGCTGAAAACTTTTGTTCGGATTAAAGAAGCAATAAAACTGGCCTTCTTTAGACTAGTTGAGTATCTGGAGCGTCAGCATATGTGGGTTCGACCCTGGACCAATTGTGCGCGGCCCTACGGGACCCCCAATCCCGGCCACTTGTGATACAGCCTGGAATCGACCAGGATGTCTGCAGTGACGCCTCAACCACTGCTATGCAGTGCCTTAGACCGCTGCGCCACTCGGGAGCCTGCCTTCTGGACTATATTAATATGGAGGGTTATCATGTGTTCAGAGCTGACAGACAGGGTAGAGGTGGTGCTATTTTTTATTAAAAATCCCTGTCTCTTTATTGAAATCCAATTTCCCTTGCCAAAAAATGTGAGCTGCTATCTTTAAGCCTTTGACTGGGGAAAATGTATCCATGACTGTTTTACATGTTTACCGTCCTCCATTGACTAACCTTTGTGCCCTCGAGAAATGAACTAGTTTGTTGTCTTCTTTTACTAAATCAGAAGTTATTATCCTGTGTGACCTAAATTCTGATTGGGAAATGCAGGCTTCGGACAATCTAAAAAACATGTGTAATGAGCTAAACCTAACCCAGCCGGTTACTAAGCCTACACAGGCCAACCTAGAGATCTTTCAAAGTCAACTCGGATTGATCTTATTTGGACAAATACACCAGAGAAATGTATTTCTACTGGTGTCTTTGTCCAAGACATTAGTGACCATTTCCCAGATGTGTGTGTTAGAGATGTGAGAATACAAACATTTAAGCCATTTAATCCTCGTCACAAAGAGGAACTTTAAAAACTTGCTCTAAACCTGGTTTAGCTTTCAGTCTCTTTGCAGATGTCTTCAAAACTGTTGTGGATAATCTGCAACAAATGTAAGGGTTAAAGATTGATCGAATGCCTGGTACCTCTCTGGAATTATCAGAAGTCATTCATAAAATAGATCATGTTTGGGTAAAGGACATTTATAAATTAGCAAACATTTCTTACCCTGTTTTCGCTTTATGATTATGGGGTATTGTGTGCAGATTGATGAGAAAAATACGTATTTAATCCATTTTAGAATAATGCTGTAACGTAACAAAATGTGGAAAAAGTCTGAATCCATTCTGAGTGCACTGTATGTACAATATTTGCACGTTATTCATCAACTACATCAGGTTTTCCTCTTGGATTTTGGTCTTTTCCATTTCTTTATGTTAAAAAACGCCCTTGCTGATGACAAGCATACTTATAACATGATGCAGCCTCCACCATGCTTGACAATATGAAGTGGTACTCTGATGTGTTGGATTTACCCAAAACACTTTGTATTCGGGACATGAAGTTAATTTCTTTGACACATTTTTTTCAGTTTTACTTTATTGCAAACCAGATGCATGTTTTGGGATATTTTTATTCTGTACAGGCTTCCTTTTGTTCACTGTCATTTAGGTTAGTATTGTGGAGTAGCTCCAATGTTGTTGGTCCATTCACAGTTTTCTCCTTTCACAGCCATTACATTTTGTAACTGTTTTAAAGTCACAATTGGCCTCATGGTGAAATCCCTGAGCGGTGCCCTTCCTCTCCGGGAGGAGTAAGAAAGGACACCTGTATCTTTGTAGTGACTGCGTGTATTGATACACCATCCAAAGTGTAATTAATAACTTCACCCTGCTCAAAGGGATATTCAATGTCTGCTTTTTTTTACCTCTCCAATAGGTGCCTTCTTTGCATGGTGTGAAATAGGTAGATGTAATATGATAATGTATGATAATGGTAATGTAGATATGCGGTCTTAAGGGCAGATTTTCAGAACCAAGCAGAAGCTTCAGATGCAGATGTGTCCATATTTATTTTCAGTGTTCAATAGTGATAGCCGGTGATAAATATTTACAAGACAAACAGGTTGACAATAGACTTCTCAAACAAAATAACAAACCGCACTATGCCTAAAACAGGCTTACCCTGTAGCTTCCATAGCTCTTACAGGTTGGGGGTGTACCTGGCTCAAGCAGCCTCCCCACTTAAATTCTAAAGCAGAACTCAATTGTTCTCCCAAAAAATACCCAAGTAACACTTCATGGAACATACCAACAACAATCCCTGTGTTTGGTAGTGAAGCTAGCTAGCAGCAAGCAGGCTACAACAATCCCTGTGTTTGGTAGTGAAGCTAGCTAGCAGCAAGCAGGCTACAACAATCCCTGTGTTTGGTAGTGAAGCTAGCTAGCAGCAAGCAGGCTACAACAATCCCTGTGTTTGGTAGTGAAGCTAGCTAGCAGCAAGCAGGCTACAACAATCCCTGTGTTTGGTAGTGAAGCTAGCTAGCAGCAAGCAGGCTACAACAAGCTAAATCAGCTGATGAAATCACTGGCGACTGTTGTACGTATTTTGTGCAAAGAAATGTAGTTTTGTTTTTACATCTTTCTCAGTGTCTATCAGAGTATGCATCTGTGTCTGCCCCAGTGCTCGTGTTTCATAGCGAGTGAATCATGCACAAGACAGATCGCTGGAGACAATGCTTGGAAATGGTTTTTGAATTTTTGAATATTGATTAACAACTGTCAGTTGGGATGTCGAGTGGACAAAATGATAATTTTGTCCAACACACTTGCAGACGTGAGTGATCATTATCGAACACAACAGCAAGTGGCAACTCGATAAAGGGCTTAATGGCCAAGTGTTAGGTTTGAGATTCAGCCAATGACTGCGGTAGATAGATAGAACATCATTGTCCCCTAGCGATCATACGCAATAGGACCACTATATGCAATAGGACTATATTCGGCATTGTGCACATGCAATTTTATGCATTTTTCTTACCGTTTTAACGGAAAACCAATAAATAAATAATTGCAGTTAAGTTAAACCTTAAGATACATTTTTTCCCCTTCACATCCCTAACTAGCACTCGTGTCAGAATACAGGAAGAACAGCCTTAGTTACCTTCGCTGACAGATGCAATCTAGATCTTGCTCTCTCCCTCTCTCTCTCTTCTCCCTCTCGTCAATCTTATACACCCTAGCTGTCTGTCTTTCTCTCACACATTCTCATTGTTCCACTGTGACAATGGAGGGGGAACACACACACAGCAGTGAGGCTCTCAGCATGTCCGTAGTCATACAGTCTCAGGGAGAAAGACGGAGCTCTCTCCTCTCTCGCCTTCTGACCGTCTTTGGGTTTACCCTCTGTGGAAAGAGTTCTACATGAAAACCAAAAGGGTTCTACCTGGAACCAAAAAGGGTTCTCCTATGGAGACAGCCAAAGAACCCGCTTGAGGTTCTAGATTTTTTCTAAGAGAGTATATTGTTCCAAACAATGTCTTAAAATTAACAAAATAAATAAGGATACTTTTCAGATATTCATATTTTTATGTTGAACAAATTAATATCAACATGCGTATTTCAGAATCGAGTCATGCTTCATATGTTAGAGCGCACTATAAGGCAGGGGGGGCAACTAGATTCAGCCATGGGCCGTTGTTTGTCGAAGCGAATGGTTGGGGGCGGTGGGGGTAACTAGATTCAGCCATGGGCCGTTGTTTGTCGAAGCGAATGGTTGGGGGCGGGGGGGGTAACTAGATTCAGCCATGGGCCGTTGTTTGTCGGAGCGAATGGTTGGGGGCGGGGGGGTAACTAGATTCAGCCATGGGCCGTTGTTTGTCGGAGCGAATGGCCGGGGGGGCAACTAGATTCAGCCACGGGATGTTGTTTGTCGGAGCGAAATGGCCGGGGGGCAACTAGATTCAGCCACGGGATGTTGTTTGTCGTAGCGAATGGTCGGGGTGCATCTAGATTCAGCCACGGGCCGTTGTTTGTCGGAGCTAATGGCCGGGGGGGGCAACTAGATTCAGCCATGGGCCGTTGTTTGTCGGAGCGAATGGCCGGGGGGGGGGGCAACTAGATTCAGCCACGGGATGTTGTTTGTCGGAGCGAAATGGCCGGGGGGGCAACTAGATTCAGCCACGGGATGTTGTTTGTCGTAGCGAATGGTCGGGGGTGCATCTAGATTCAGCCACGGGCCGTTGTTTGTCGGAGCGAATGGTTGGGGGCGGGGGTAACTAGATTCAGCCATGGGCCGTTGTTTGTCGGAGCGAATGGCCGGGGGGGCAACTAGATTCAGCCACGGGATGTTGTTTGTCGGAGCGAAATGGCCGGGGGGCAACTAGATTCAGCCACGGGATGTTGTTTGTCGTAGCGAATGGTCGGGGGGCATCTAGATTCAGCCACGGGCCGTTGTTTGTCGTAGCGAATGGTTGGGGGGGCAACTAGATTCAGCCACGGGCCGTTTGTCAGAGCAAATGGTTGGGGGGCAACTAGATTCAGCCACGGGCCATTGTTTGTCGGAGCGAATGGTCAGGGGGGCAACTAGATTCAGCCACAGGATGTTGTTTGTCGGAGCTAATGGCCGGGGGGGGGCAACTAGATTCAGCCACGGGCCGTTGTTTATTGGGGGTCAACTAGATTCAGCCACGGGCCGTTGTTTGTCGGGGGTCAACTAGATTCAGCCACGGGCCGTTGTTTGTCGGGGGTCAACTAGATTCAGCCACGGGCCGTTGTTTGTCGGGGGTCAACTAGATTCAGCCACGGGCCGTTGTTTGTCGGGGGTCAACTAGATTCAGCCACGGGCCCTTGTTTGTCGTAGCGAATGGTTGGGGGGGACAACTAGATTCAGCCACGGGCCGTTTGTCAGAGCGAATGGTCGGGGGGGGGGGATTTTGCCAACCCCTGCTATAAGGAGTATATGTTGTCTGTATTATGTACTGTACGGTTCACGGAGCATAAGGTCTTACAGGAGGCATCTATAGGTCTAAAAAGGGCCTAAAATGGCCACTTTCATCATGATTTTGATTGTGATACAAATATAAAAAGCATGTCAAACTTCCTTCCTTTCAATGAAGTTTCTATGTGAGAATTGTCAGAAGAATCTGAGATACTGTACCGTATCTCTTTTAGCCTGTCGTTCACCGAGCCCCATCCCCCCATCCCTCCATCCCCTGTTCATGTTGTTTAACTGGATCAGAGAGAAGCTCAGCTCAGCGCCAGATCAACAGAACTGACTTCACAAGATGGAGTCCTTCCAAACTCCTCCATCGCACGCACACACACATACAGACACATTCCACCACAGTGCACTTTCACTGGCACATCCTTAATTATGTGCCACCGCTAATTAGCATGCCTGATTACATAAGAGGCTGCTCTTTGTGTGGAATAAATTTTAAAAAGCTTGCCAAGAGAACTTGCCAGAAGAGTGCAGTATTTGAGTAGAGAATCTATTGTTTTCTCTTCGACACTGATGCAACTTCTGTAGAACACCTGAAACTGGTTTGAAAACAAAAACTAGGCTAAGATGAAGAGAATGTTTAAAAAAAGACAGAAAAGAAGGTATGTTTAGTGGAAGTGTGTTTAGATTGTGTGGCAGCAGTGGCACTGTAGTATCACACTGTAGTATCACACTGTAGTATCACTCACCCTCTCAGACATAAACACACACACGTTCATCCTGTTGTTGCTTTCTCTGACTCTCCGCCTGTCTGTTTTGCTGTATTTCGTAATTTGGTCATATTCTCTATGTGTTTACAGAGCTACTTCAGGAGAAACTAATGTGTAGTTTGTTGTCTGTATTGTGAACGTATCTTTGATTCTGTGTACAGGGCTGATGTGACTTTCAGTGGAGGCTCCTCAGAGGGTCATCCTCCTCAGTGAGTTTCATGAAAATAAAAATAGTGAAACATTAAAGTTATCCTTTTTAGATAAAACTATACGACATATATTCACGTCACCAAATAATTGGTTAAAACTGTTTTGCACTGAAGATCTACAGTAGCCTCAACAGCCCCCTATAGGGTAGCACCATGGTGTAGCAGCTAGCTTCTGTCCTCCTTAGGGTACATTAACTTCAATACAAAACCTAGGAGGCTCATGGTTCTCACCCCCTTCCATATACTTACACAGTAATTATGATTACTTCTGGAGGACGTCCTCCAGCTTATCAGAGCTCTTGCGTCATGAACTGACATGTTGTCCACCCAATCAAAGGATCAGATAATTCATCTACTACCAAAAGCATAAGCAACAGCTAGCTAGCATTGTGGCAGGGGTGGCAGGTAGCCTAGTGGTTAAAGCATTGGGCCAGTAACTGAAATGCTGCTGGATTGAATCCCCGAGCTGACAAGGTAAACATCTGTTGTTTTGCCGCTGAACAAAGCAGTTAACCCACTGTTCCTAGGCCATCATTGTAAATAAGAATTTGTTAACTGCCTAGTTAAATTAATGAATTAAATGTAAAAAAAAAATTGGTGAGTAGTCAACTCAAAGAGAGAGAAAGACAATAGTTGAACAGTTTTGAACATATTCATTTTTAAATTAAGGAGAAGCATGAGAGAGAGAGAGATAGCTATATTTTCACGTTCACTTAGCTAGTGAATGCAGCTAGCAATTTTAGCCTGCTGAAACACACGGCTAAAACAGAGAGGAATGCTATGTTACCTAGCTGGCTACGGCTATCCAACATTGATTTTGTGAATTTATTGCCATCGGGGCCCGCCAGTGTATATGCTAAACTGCTTGCTGACTGTACACTGTAATGCATAATTGTAACAGATTTACTAACTAGTTAGTTCTAGTAGCTATGTTGACTATGACGTTAGCTTATATGGTGACAACGATGTAGGTTGTGTGTAGTGGTTAGTGCTTATGATATGAAGGTTTGGCTTGTAAGTTTTTTTTCTCACCTTTTCATCACAGACAGCTGATGTGTTGTTCAATGAAGTCAACAACCGAAGGGAAAAGGTGACTGGAGGAGAGCGCGTAGATGTGAGAAGGAATTTATACAATGAACAAAAATGATCATGCTGTTTGTATGTGGCTGCTATGAAAGTCAACTGTGTTTCTGTGTGTATTCAGTCAGCCGTTTCATCCTTAAACGGAATGAAACAGGGATAAACATATCTGAATTTGTCCAAATGAAGCTCTAGTTTACAACTGTTAATTTAATGTTTACTCCCTAGATCAGCTAGATTCAGGCAAGTGTGTGCAAGGTGGGATTGTTTGATCATTCATCGGCAAGGCTGTAGGAACCTCATGATGGGTATGTCGTTCTCAACTAACATCAAGGCGGTGGCCCGTTCCTGTAGGTTCATGCTCTACAACATCCGCAGAGTACGACCCTGCCTCACACAGGAAGCGGTGCAGGTCCTAATCCAGGCACTTGTCATCTCCCGTCTGGATTACTGCAACTCGCTGTTGGCTGGGCTCCCTGCCTGTGCCATTAAACCCCTACAACTCATCCAGAACGCCGCAGCCCGTCTGGTGTTCAACCTTCCCAAGTTCTCTCACGTCACCCCGCTCCTCCGCTCTCTCCACTGGCTTCCAGTTGAAGCTCGCATCCGCTACAAGACCATGGTGCTTGCCTACGGAGCTGTGAGGGGAACGGCACCGCAGTACCTCCAGGCTCTGATCAGGCCCTACACCCAAACAAGGGCACTGCGTTCATCCACCTCTGGCCTGCTCGCCTCCCTACCACTGAGGAAGTACAGTTCCCGCTCAGCCCAGTCAAAACTGTTCGCTGCTCTGGCCCCCAATGGTGGAACAAACTCCCTCACGACGCCAGGACAGCGGAGTCAATCACCACCTTCCGGAGACACCTGAAACCCCACCTCTTCAAGGAATACCTAGGATAGGATAAAGTAATCCTTCTCACCCCCCCCTTAAATGATTTAGATGCACTATTGTAAAGTGGCTGTTCCACTGGATGTCAGAAGGTGAATTCACCAATTTGTAAGTCGCTCTGGATAAGAGCGTCTGCTAAATGACTTAAATGTAAATGTAAATATGGGTATAAGGACAATGTTAGTATCATGCATTAGCCTAAACCAATCAATGTTATATTAAGCTGCGTGAATGAAATATGAGTGACAGTCATCCAATGTGCTGTAATAGAAATAAGGCCATGCTTATATAAAAAAATGATTGTCCTCCCTCACCTTAAACATCACCGACCGCCACCGTTGACTTTGTATGTATATGCTTGGAGTGTGTATAAATGTATAGGTAGGTCAGTGTGCTTGATAGACTGTGAAGAGATGAAGAACTGTGAGAGTGGGAAATGAAGAGAAAAAAAATTGTGGGAGAGGAACTGAGGGAGATGAAGAGAAGATGGCAGGGATAATTAGAAAGACAGTTAAAGAATGAGAGTGTAAGAGAGACAGAGAGCGGGAGAGAGTTGGAGAGAATGGGTCTCCATGGAGACAGGCCTTAATATCTCACTCTGCCTCAGTACCAGCTCCAGCTCCAAACTTTGTTCAAAGGATTCTCTCCTCCTCTCCTTCTCTCCTTTTCGTTCAGGCAGGGGTTGAGCAGAGAGGTGGGTGGAAAGAAAGAGGGGTATAAGTGGAGGTGTTGACAAGATGTGAGAACAGAACCAACCGAATGTTACCCTGTACTAGTTCTGTAACCTGTATGTTCAAGAGAGAAATACATAGCCTTCCATCTATCCAATCACCGAACTATGAATCTAAAGTGCATATAGATGTAGGGAGTCACATGCACTACTCACCATGGCACGGCTTCTCATCACGGTATTTTGAGTCGTCCCTCATTAGCCCTGTGTCTCATTGATTACAGTAGCACATTGGAGCGTGCAGCTGGGGAAGAGATGAAAGACTCCGTCCTCCTCTATGCAATGTTTTCCATCAGCACAAAGACAAGGGAAGAAGTAGCCAGCCAAGGAATTTTGGAACAAGCTCTATTTTGGTGGCCTCTGGTACATTCTAATGCTTTGATTCCATCCGAAACACGCAGCTAAATTATTGAATAGATTAACAACTTGACCTCCCAGATAGATAAAATGTGTTGTGGTATTGAGTACAAAGACATGCCTTTTACAATTAAAATTACAGGAAATGTATGAATTCAGTGTGTTAGTTGTTTTGGATATTGTCTAGTCATATATGATAAGGACTATTTTCTAAGCTAATAAAGGTTAACATTAAACATGTCTACTCTTGAGAAGTCATATTTAGTTTTATTCCAAGATATGAATAGCCACAATGGTGTTTGTTCTTCAAATGATGTGTTTAATTGGCTCTGCTGCTGTGGACACTTAAGGTAAGGAAACCAATATATCGTTTTGTAATTGGGGTGAACGATCCCTTTAACAGTTTGGCCTGTCAGTCAATCATGGTGGGTGGGTTTTTCAGAGGAGGGTACTTGTGTACTCTTTCAATTTAATTTATTGTGGCAGAAACTAAATCTAATCTACTCTTTCATTTTACACTGAACGAAAATATAAACACAACACAATTTGAATGATTTCACTGAGTTATAGTTCATATAAGGAAATCAGTAAATTGACATGAATACATTAGTCCCTAATCTATGGATTTCACTGGGCAGCCATGGGGGATCCAGGCCCAGCCAATCAGAATGAGTTTTCCCCACAAAAGGGCTTCATTACAGACATAAATACTCCTCAGTTTCATTTAGCTGTCTGGGTGGGCTGGTGTGGTTACACATGGTAAAGGGGCTGGTTGGACAGTGTATGCCCTGGGCTGGTGTGGTTACACATGGTAAAGGGGCTGGTTGGACAGTGTATGCCCTGGGCTGGTGTGGTTACACATGGTAAAGGGGCTGGTTGGACAGTGTATGCCCTGGGCTGGTGTAGTTACACATGGTAAAGGGGCTGGTTGGACAGTGTATGCCCTGGGCTGGTGTGGTTACACATGGTAAAGGGGCTGGTTGGACAGTGTATGCCCTGGGCTGGTGTGGTTACACATGGTGAAGGGGCTGGTTGAACAGTGTATGCCCTGGGCTGGTGTGGTTACACATGGTGAAGGGGCTGGTTGGACAGTGTATGCCCTGGGCTGGTGTGGTTACACATGGTAAAGGGGCTGGTTGGACAGTGTATGCCCTGGGCTGGTGTGGTTACACATGGTAAAGGGGCTGGTTGGACAGTGTATGCCCTGGGCTGGTGTGGTTACACATGGTAAAGGGGCTGGTTGGACAGTGTATGCCCTGGGCTGGTGTGGTTACACATGGTGAAGGGACTGGTTGGACAGTGTATGCCCTGGGCTGGTGTGGTTACACATGGTAAAGGGGCTGGTTGGACAGTGTATGCCCTGGGCTGGTGTAGTTACACATGGTAAAGGGGCTGGTTGGACAGTGTATGCCCTGGGCTGGTGTGGTTACACATGGTAAAGGGGCTGGTTGGACAGTGTATGCCCTGGGCTGGTGTGGTTACACATGGTGAAGGGGCTGGTTGAACAGTGTATGCCCTGGGCTGGTGTGGTTACACATGGTGAAGGGGCTGGTTGGACAGTGTATGCCCTGGGCTGGTGTGGTTACACATGGTAAAGGGGCTGGTTGGACAGTGTATGCCCTGGGCTGGTGTGGTTACACATGGTAAAGGGGCTGGTTGGACAGTGTATGCCCTGGGCTGGTGTGGTTACACATGGTAAAGGGGCTGGTTGGACAGTGTATGCCCTGGGCTAGTGTGGATACATGTGGTGAAGGGGCTGGTTGGACAGTGTATGCCCTGGGCTGGTGTGGTTACACATGGTAAAGGGGCTGGTTGGACAGTGTATGCCCTGGGCTGGTGTGGTTACACATGGTAAAGGGGCTGGTTGGACAGTGTATGCCCTGGGCTGGTGTGGTTACACATGGTAAAGGGGCTGGTTGGACAGTGTATGCCCTGGGCTGGTGTGGCTACACATGGTAAAGGGGCTGGTTGGACAGTGTATGCCCTGGGCTGGTGTGGTTACACATGGTGAAGGGGCTGGTTGGACAGTGTATGCCCTGGGCTGGTGTGGTTACACATGGTGAAGGGGCTGGTTGGACAGTGTATGCCCTGGGCTGGTGTGGTTACACATGGTAAAGGGGCTGGTTGGACAGTGTACGCCCTGGGCTAGTGTGGTTACATGTGGTGAAGGGGCTGGTTGGACAGTGTACGCCCTGGGCTGGTGTGGTTACACATGGTAAAGGGGCTGGTTGGACAGTGTATGCCCTGGGCTGGTGTGGTTACACATGGTGAAGGGACTGGTTGGACAGTGTATGCCCTGGGCTGGTGTGGTTAAACGTGGTGAAGGGGCTGGTTGGACAGTGTATGCCCTGGGCTGGTGTGGCTACACATGGTAAAGGGGCTGGTTGGACAGTGTATTGCCTGGGCTGGTGTGGTTACACATGGTGAAGGGGCTGGTTGGACAGTGTATGCCCTGGGCTGGTGTGGTTACACATGGTAAAGGGGCTGGTTGGACAGTGTATGCCCTGGGCTGGTGTGGTTACACATGGTGAAGGGGCTGGTTGGACAGTGTATGCCCTGGGCTGGTGTGGTTACATGTGGTGAAGGGGCTGGTTGGACAGTGTATTGCCTGGGCTGGTGTGGTTACACATGGTGAAGGGGCTGGTTGGACAGTGTATGCCCTGGGCTAGTGTGGATACATGTGGTGAAGGGGCTGGTTGGACAGTGTATGCCCTGGGCTGGTGTGGTTACACATGGTAAAGGGGCTGGTTGGACAGTGTATGCCCTGGGCTGGTGTGGTTACACATGGTAAAGGGGCTGGTTGGACAGTGTATGCCCTGGGCTGGTGTGGTTACACATGGTAAAGGGGCTGGTTGGACAGTGTATGCCCTGGGCTGGTGTGGTTACACATGGTAAAGGGGCTGGTTGGACAGTGTATGCCCTGGGCTGGTGTGGTTACACATGGTAAACGGGCTGGTTGGACAGTGTATGCCCTGGGCTGGTGTGGTTACACATGGTAAAGGGGCTGGTTGGACAGTGTATGCCCTGGGCTGGTGTGGTTACATGTGGTGAAGGGGCTGGTTGGACAGTGTATGCCCTGGGCTGGTGTAGTTACACATGGTAAAGGGGCTGGTTGGACAGTGTATGCCCTGGGCTGGTGTGGTTACACATGGTAAAGGGGCTGGTTGGACAGTGTATGCCCTGGGCTGGTGTGGTTACACATGGTAAAGGGGCTGGTTGGACAGTGTATGCCCTGGGCTGGTGTGGTTACACATGGTAAAGGGGCTGGTTGGACAGTGTATGCCCTGGGCTGGTGTGGTTACACATGGTAAAGGGGCTGGTTGGACATACTGCCAAATTCTCTAAAACAACATTTTGGTAGAGAAGTTATAGTAAAAAAAATGTACATTAAATTATCTGGCAACAGCTCTGATGGACATTCCTGCAGTCAGCATGCCAATTGCATGCTCTCTCAAAACTTGAGACATCTGTGACATTGTGTTGTGTGACAAAACTGCACATTTTAGAGTGGCCTTGTGTAATGATCATGCTGTTTAAATCAGCTTCTTGATATGCCACAACTGTCAGGTGGATGCGTTGTCTTGGCAAAGGAAAAATGCTCACTAACTGGGATGTAAACAAAGTTATGCACACAATTTGAGAGAAATAAGCTTCTTGTGTGTATGGAACATTTCTGGGATATACTGTATACATATATATATTTTGTTGTTGTACTTTCCAGCCCTTTTTCTCCCCGATTGGTAGTTGCAGTCTTGTCCCATCTCTGCAACTACAGTACAGTCTCGGGAGAGGTGAATGTCGAGAGCCATGCATCCTCCAAAGCACGACCCTGCCAAGCCGCATCTTGACACACTGCTCGATCAACATGCTGACCAGACCACACACGTCACATGCACGAGCGTCGCAAAGAAATCCATGTTATTCAATTATTGCACCCACACTGCTCTTGTGCACTAACGAGCGTCTGCGATGCCAAGGGCTAAAATAGAACTCCTTTCTAAATCTGACACAGATAGCGCTGAAAGTCCTGCCTCTCCCATCTCCTCATTGGTTTATAGAAGCAGGTACCCACGTGCCATCTCCTCATTGGTTATACCCATGTGGGTGATTGAAAGATGAAAGTTTTGCCGGTTGTCGTGGTCAAAGTGTAGATGCCAATCACCATATAATTTCAAAGATGAAAAGGCCTGGAAGGAGGAGAGATGACTAGAAATTATTCCGTTTGACGTTTTATGTGTGGATTAATTGTCGGAGTAGAAGACCTTATGCATTTCAGGTAAAATAACAACTCAATGTTTATATCCCAGGACAAATTAGCTAGCAACAGCAAGCTAGCTACATAGGACAAACTAAATTGCCATACATGTTTAGTGCTTTTCGACCTGTTCCCAAATTAATGTAATTGATTCAGAGTTTGTTTTGATATTTTAACCTGTGTGTCGTGATCACGTTTGGTGTAGGTGTACAAAATACATGTATGCACGATAGCAGCCGGTTTGGGATTCATGTAACCCGGAAGACAGCCGCACCAATGTTATGGAGAAAACATCGTACAGCAACCTCCGCGTCCAGCCTGCCACAAGGAGTCGGTAGAGCAGAATGGGACAAGGATATCCCAGCCGGCCAAACCCTCCCCAGGCCAAACCCTCCCCGAAACCAGACGACGCTGGTCCAATTGTGCGCCGCCTCATGGGTCTCCCAGTCGCGGCCGGTTGCGGTATAGCCTGGGATTGAACCCGGGTCTGTAATGACACCTTAGACTGCTGCGCCACTCGGCAGGCATTTCTGGGATCTTTAATTTCAGTTCATGAACACTTTACATGTTGCATTTACATTTTTGTTCCGTATAGTTTATTGTGGCAAAGACAAAAGGTTGTGTTCTGTCAATTAAGCAGTGATTCCCAAGTAAGCAATATATAATTGCAGAGAAATAGGAGGACCCCCAGGCAGTTGCATGGCCTACTATGAATAGGCCTACAGGTACACAATGATTGAAGAATGAAGCAGGTGTTGAACATGGGCTTTGCTACACAGAAAGCAAAAGTTGACTACTCCATTGTTGACAATTTAATCAAGGAGGCCAATATCGATCTGTTTTATTTTAGCATATTTTTTAACCAGCATGAGACTCTCTCTCCTCTACCTTTTGTTCCTGCAGTGAAGATTCAACATCTTGATCTAACGTTTTCATAATATATCTCCATATAATTGCCAAAAATCTGCAGTAGTCTAGCAATGTGCATATTAGAGAGCCAAAGGAAGGTCTCTCTCCTGATTCAATTCCGTTCAACTAAAAGAGCCTTTCAAATAGAACGGTTGGTTCGCAAACAACTCATCACACTTTAGCGGTCGCTGGCAAGTCCGACATGGGCTTCAGAAATACAAATATTTGGTTTAATTGTCCCGATGCGATACCATAAACATTAAACTACGTTGTATGATTTATAAATAGGAGATTGACTTTATTCAGTCAGTTCAATACTTTTCATAAACTAGTCAACACTTGCTTTTCAGTCATCAATCAAAGCACAGTAACCTAAATGGTCTAGGTGCCCCATCTCTGTGGCTGAAAAGAAATTAATGTGCCACAACACAATAATTACGTGGATTTCAACTTATCGTTACCGCTTACATTACATGGGACATGAAAATTCACTCCCAGGAGACGATGAAGAAGTGTTGTGCTCTTCCTCTGCAGCCAACCACACAACACAAAAATCTCATGCCTCCACAGCCCCTGTCATGCCTCCACAGCCCCTGTCATCCCTCCCCAGCCAATGCCCCTGTCATCCCTCCCTTGTCATTGGGTGGACAGCCATGGGCTCCCCCAGAGCTGGATTGATAATGTGCAGTCAGACAGAATCAGTCACACAACTTACTAATGGTCAATTCCCCTGATGGTTCATTTATCCTATCATTGGGAGCTCATACTGTGTGTGTGTGTGTGTGTGTGTGTGTGTGTGTGTGTGTGTGTGTGTGTGTGTGTGTGTGTGTGTGTGTGTGTGTGTGTGTGTGTGTGTGTGTGTGTGTGTGTGTGTGTGTGTGTGTGTGTGTTTAACTATACTTGTGGGGACCAGAAGTCCCCAAAGAATAGAAAACAAACAAAAAACTGACCAACTGGTAACATTTTCTTAGTTCTCACAAGGTCAAATGCTATTTCTAGGGGGTTAAGGTTAGAAATAGGGTTAGTGTTAGGAGGTAGGGTTAGGTTTAGGATTACGGTTAAGGTTAGGGTTTAGGGAAAATCTGATTTTGAACTGGACTGAATTGTGTGTCCCCACAAGGTTAGTTATCAAATGTTATTGGTCACATACACATATTTGGCTGCTATTATTGCGGGTGTAGCGAAATGCTTGTGTTCCCAACTCCAACAGTGCAGTACTATCTAAACATCTAAAAGTAAAAGAATGGAATATAGAAATATTAGGATGAGCAATGTCGGAGTGGCATTGACTAAAATACAGTAGAATAGAATACAGAATATACATATGAGATGAGTAAAGCCGTATGTAAACATTATTCAAGTGTCTAGTGTTCCATTATTCAAGTGATTCCATGTCTATGTATATAGGACAGCAGCCTCTAAGGTGCAGGGTTGAGTAACCAGATGGAAGCCGACTTGTGATGGCTATTTAACAGTCTGATGGCCTTGAGATGGAAGCTTTTTTTCAGTCTCTCGGTCCCAGCATTGATGCACCTGTACTGATCTCGCCTTCTGGATGATTGCAGGGTGAACAGGCCATGGCTCGGGTGGTTGATGTCCTTAATGTAATTTTTGGCCATCCTGTGACATCGGGTGCTGTAGGTGTGCTGGAGGGCAGGTAGTTTGCCCCCGTTGATGCGTTGGGCTGATGGCACCACCCTCTGGAGAGCCCTGCGGTTGAGGGCGGTGCAGTTGCTGTACCAGGCGGTGATACAGCCCGCCAGGATGCTCTCAATTGTGTATCTGTAAAAGTTTGTGAGGGTTTCAACTTCTTGCGTCGAGCAACCCCGTATCCGGGAGCGTAATCATAGCCTCAAGCTCATTAGCATAACGCAACGTTAACTATTCATGAAAATCGCAAATGAAATGAAAGAAATCTATTCACTCACAAGCTTAGCCTTTTGCTAACAACACTGTCATCTCAGATTTTCAAAATATGCTTTTCAACCATAGCTACACAAGCATTTGTGTAAGAGTATTGATAGCTAGCATAGCATTAAGCCTAGCATTCAGCAGGCAACATTTTCACAAAAACAAGAAAAGCATTCAAATAAAATCATTTACCTTTGAAGAACTTCAGATGTTTTCAATGAGGAGACTCTCAGTTAGATAGCAAATGTTCAGTTTTTCCAAAAATATTATTTGTGTAGGAGAAATCGCTCCGTTTTGTTCATCACGTTTGGCTAAGAAAACCCCCCGAAAATTCAGTCATTACAACGCCAAACTTTTTTCCAAATTAACTCCATAATATCGACAGAAACATGGCTAACGTTGTTTAGAATCAATCCTCAAGGTGTTTTTCACATATCTATTCGATGATAAATCATTCGTGGCAGTTGACTTTCTCCTCTGAAGCAAATGGTAAAATGCACGCAGCTGGAGATTACGCAATAATTTCGACGGAGGACACCAAGCGGGCACCTGGTAAATGTAGCCTCTTATGGTCAATCTTCCAATGATATGCCTACAAATACGTCACAATGCTGCAGACACCTTGGGGAAATGACAGAAAGTGTAGGCTCATTCCTGATGCATTCACAGCCGTATACGGAGACATTGGAACACAGCGCCCTCAAAATCTGGGCCATTTCCTGTTTGAAATTTCATCTTGGTTTCGCCTGTAGCATCAGTTCTGTTGCACTCACAGATAGTATCTTTGCAGTTTTGGAAACGAGTGTTTTCTTTCAAAGCTGTCAATTATATGCATAGTCGAGCATCTTTTCGTGACAAAATAACTTGTTTAAAACGGGAACGTTTTTTATCCAAAAATTAAAAGAGCGCCCCCTATATCGAAGAAGTTAAGGGCCAAGCCAAATTTCTTCAGCCTCCTGAGGTTGAAGAGGTGCTGTTGTACCTTCTTCACCACACTGTCTGTGTGGGTGGACTATTTCAGATTGTGAGTGATGTTAACACCGAGGAACTTGAAGCTTTCTCCATTGTTCCGTCAATGTGGTTTAGGGGCATGCTTCCTCTACTGTTTCCTGAAGTCCAAGATCAGCCCCTTTGTTTTGGTGACATTGAGTGAGAGGTTATTTTCCTGGCACCCCTCTCTGGAGGTGAGGGTGGAGGTGTTGTTTCCTACCTTCACCACCTGGGGGCGGCCTGTCAGGAAGTCCAGGACCCAGCTGCACAGGGCGGAGTTAAGACCCAGGGCCCAGAGCTTAATGATGAGCTTGAAGGGTACTATGGTGTTTAAGGCGGAGCTGTAGTCAATGAACAGCATTCTTAGATAGGTATTCTTCTTGTCCAGATGGGATAGGGCAGTGTGCAGTGCGTTGGTGATTGCATTGTCTGTGGATCTATTGGGGCGGTACGCAAATTGAAGTGGTGTGAAACATCACAGCACAGTTGAAAAATATATGGCAAATAGAAATCCAATATGGAAGGTTCGGAATAGTAACAATAATAACAACAAGATGTGAAACATACTGTGTCAGTAAAACATATATAGATTCAGAACTTTTTTGAAAGAAATAGATGGTTGAGGTTGGATGGTTGAGGTTGGAGGAAGGACAGGAGTAAAAAATGTAAATATTGTAAAATAGACTGTGCCCGTCAAATGTATATAGTATGTGTAAGCTGGAAGTGGAAGCCTAAGCGTTGTTGTTCACTAGTTTACTCCAATTGGGGAGGGGTGGTAGGGATAGAAAGTAATAAAGGAAAATCTATATTTTTTTATATGTTGTTTTTACTATTTTCTACGTTGTAGAATAATATTGAAGATATCAAAACTATGACATAACACATATGGAGTCATGTCGTAACCAAAAAAAGTGTTAAACAAATCCAAATATATTTTATATTAGAGATTTTTCAAATAGCCACCCTTTGCCTTGATGACAGCTTTGCACACTCTTGGCATTATCTCATCCAGCTTCATGAGGTAGTCCCCTTGAATGCCTATCAATTAACAGGTGTGCCTTGTTAAAAGTTCATTTGTGGAATTTCTTTCTTTGTTAATGCTTTTGAGCCTCTCAGTTGTGACAAGGTAGGGGTGGTATACACAAGATTGCCCTATTCGGTAAAAGACCAAGTCCATATTATGGCAAGAACAACTCAAATAAGCAAAGAGAAACGACAATCCATCATTACTTTTAGACATGAAGGTCAGTCAATCTGGAAAATGTGCGTTTGCAAAAGCCATCAAGTGCTGTGATGAAACTGGCATTCATGGGGACCGCCACAGGAAAGGAAGACCCAGAGTCAACTCTGCTGCAGAGGATAAGTTCATTAGAGTTACCAGCCTCAGAAATTGCAGCCCAAATAAATGCTTCACAGACTTCAAGTAACAGACACATCTCAACATCAACTGTTCTGAGAAGATTGCGTGAATCAGACCTTCATGGTAGGACACCAATAAGAAGAAGACTTGCTTGTGCCAAGAAACACGAGCAATGGACATTAGACAGGTGGAATTCCATCCTTTGGTCTGATTAGTCCAGATTAGAAATGTTTTTTATTCCAACCGCCGTGTCTTTGTGAGACGCAGAGTAGGTTAACAGATGATCTCCGCATGTGTGGTTCCCCCGTGAAGAATGGAGGAGGATGCGTGATGGTGTGGGGGTGATTTTCTAGTGACACTGTCTGTGATTTATTTAGAATTCAAGACACACTTAACCAGCATATCTACCACAGCATTCTGCAGCGATATGCAATCCCACCTGATTTGCTCTTAGTGGGACTATCATTTGTTTTTCAACAGGACAATGACCCAACACACCTCCAGGCTGTGTAAGAGCTATTTGACCAAGATGGACAGTGATGGAGTGCTGCATCAGATGACCTGGCCTCAACAATCACCTGACCTCAACCCAATTGAGATGGTTTGGGATGAGTAGTACCGCAGAGTGAAGGAATAGCAACCAACAAGTGTTCAGCATATGTGGGAACTCCTTCAAGGTGAAGCTGGTTGAGAGAATGCCACGACTGTGCAAAGCTGTCATCAAGGCAAAGGGTGACTACTTTGAATAATCTCAAATATAAAATATATATTGATTTGTTTAACACTTTTTTGGTTGCCACATGTTCCCATATGTGTTATTTCATAGTTTTGATGTCTTCACTATTATTCCACAATGTAAATAGTAAAGATAACGAAAAACACTTGAGCGAGTAGGTGTGTCCAACATTTTGACTCGTACTGTATATCAGGCTTGGATTCACCATGCCAAAAGGTTTTTCCCCAGGTGCGTGAACAATGATTTCAACGAGAAACTTTTGCCAAATGCTTAAGACAGACTTGATGCAAACTAGTGGCTGCTAGACATTGTTTCTTTTATTCATTTATTTTGATTACATTATGAATGATGTCTTCAATGATCACACCTTTGATCACGCATGGGATAGAAATTATGGAAATGTGATGTTCTGTCAATTTTAATGGGTAGTTCAAGTGTATTGCCTAATGTGAAAACAGTATTGTAGCATGCTACATACTAAACGCAATTTTTAAACATGGATCTTCAATTTTTTGCTGTTGGATTAACGGGTTGTTAAAATAACTAAATTGATAAGATATTGTCATGTTGTGTTTTGGTGATTAAACCAATGTACTCATTATATTTCACAGTTAACTTCTATTTGGATGAATGGTTGTGTGGTGAAAGATGTCTACAAACAAAATGGATGCACAATGAAAGGTTTTGAATGTAAGACTGAAAACATGTACCTTTCTATCCCATAGAATATGTAACCCTATAGCCTCTCATACTACATGTACCTTTCTATCCCATAGAATATGTAACCCTATAGCCTCTCATACTACATGTACCTTTCTATCCCATAGAATATGTAACCCTATAGCCTCTCAAACTACATGTACCTTTCTATCCCATAGAATATGTAACCCTATAGCCTCTCATACTTATTGTACATTTCTATCCCATAGAATATGTAACCCTATAGCCTCTCATACTACATGTACCTTTCTATCCCATAGAATATGTAACCCTATAGCCTCTCATACTTATTGTACATTTCTATCCCATAGAATATGTACCCCTATAGCCTCTCATACTACATGTACCTTTCTATCCCATAGAATATGTAACCCTGTAGCCTCTCATACTACATGTACCTTTCTATCCCATAGAATATGTAACCCTACAGCCTCTCATACTTATTGTACCTTTCTATCCCATAGAATATGTAACCCTATAGCCTCTCATACTACATGTACCTTTCTATCCCATAGAATATGTAACCCTATAGCCTCTCATACTACATGTACCTTTCTATCCCATAGAATATGTAACCCTATAGCCTCTCATACTACATGTACCTTTCTATCTCATAGAATATGTAACCCTACAGCCTCTCATACTACATGTACCTTTCTATCCCATAGAATATGTAACCCTATAGCCTCTCATACTACATGTACCTTTCTATCCCATAGAATATGTAACCCTATAGCCTCTCATACTACATGTACCTTTCTATCCCATAGAATATGTAACCCTATAGCATCTCATACTACATGTACATTTCTATCCCATAGAATATGTAACCCTATAGCCTCTCATACTTATTGTACCTTTCTATCCTATAGAATATGTAACCCTATAGCCTCTCATACTACATGTACCTTTCTATCCCATAGAATATGTAACCCTATAGCCTCTCATACTACATGTACCTTTCTATCCCATAGAATATGTAACCCTATAGCCTCTCATACTACATGCACCTTTCTATCCCATAGAATATGTAACCCTATAGCCTCTCATACTACATGTACCTTTCTATCCCATAGAATATGTAACCCTATAGCCTCTCATACTACATGTACCTTTCTATCCCATAGAATATGTAACCCTATAGCCTCTCATACTACATGTACCTTTCTATCCCATAGAATATGTAACCCTATAGCCTCTCATATTTATTGTACCTTTCTATCCCATAGAATATGTAACCCTATAGCCTCTCATACTACATGTACCTTTCTATCCCATAGAATATGTAACCCTATAGCCTCTCATACTACATGTACCTTTCTATCCCATAGAATATGTAACCCTACAGCCTCTCATACTACATGTACCTTTCTATCCCATAGAATATGTAACCCTATAGCCTCTCATACTACATGTACCTTTCTATCCCATAGAATATGTAACCCTATAGCCTCTCATACTACATGTACCTTTCTATCCCATAGAATATTTAACCCTATAGCCTCTCATACTTATTGTACATTTCTATCCCATAGAATATGTAACCCTATAGCCTCTCATACTACATGTACCTTTCTATCCCATAGAATATGTAACCCTATAGCCTCTCATACTACATGTACCTTTCTATCCCATAGAATATGTAACCCTATAGCCTCTCATACTACATGTACCTTTCTATCCCATAGAATATGTAACCCTATAGCCTCTCATACTAAATGTACCTTTCTATCCCATAGAATATGTAACCCTATAGCCTCTCATACTACATGTACCTTTCTATCCCATAGAATATGTAACCCTATAGCCTCTCATACTTATTGTACCTTTCTATCCCATAGAATATGTAACCCTAAAGCCTCTCATACTACATGTACCTTTCTATCCCATAGAATATGTAACCCTATAGCCTCTCATACTACATGTACATTTCTATCCCATAGAATATGTAACCCTATAGCCTCTCATACTACATGTACCTTTCTATCCCATAGAATATGTAACCCTATAGCCTCTCATACTACATGTACCTTTCTATCCCATAGAATATGTAACACTATAGCCTCTCATACTACATGTACCTTTCTATCACATAGAATATGTAACCCTATAGCCTCTCATACTTATTGTACCTTTCTATCCCATAGAATATGTAACCCTATAGCCTCTCATACTTATTGTACCTTTCTATCCCATAGAATATGTAACCCTATAGCCTCTCATACTACATGTACCTTTCTATCCCATAGAATATGTAACCCTATAGCCTCTCATACTTATTGTACCTTTCTATCCCATAGAATATGTAACCCTGTAGCCTCTCATACTACATGTACCTTTCTATCCCATAGAATATGTAACCCTATAGCCTCTCATACTACATGTACCTTTCTATCCCATAGAATATGTAACCCTATAGCCTCTCATACTACATGTACCTTTCTATCCCATAGAATATGTAACCCTATAGCCTCTCATACTACATGTACCTTTCTATCCCATAGAATATGTAACCCTATAGCCTCTCATACTACATGTACCTTTCTATCCCATAGAATATGTAACCCTATAGCCTCTCATACTACATGTACCTTTCTATCCCATAGAATATGTAACCCTATAGCCTCTCATACTACATGTACCTTTCTATCCCATAGAATATGTAACCCTATAGCCTCTCATACTTATTGTACCTTTCTATCCCATAGAATATGTAACCCTATAGCCTCTCATACTACATGTACCTTTCTATCCTATAGAATATGTAACCCTGTAGCCTCTCATACTACATGTACCTTTCTATCCCATAGAATATGTAACCCTGTAGCCTCTCATACTACATGTACCTTTCTATCCCATAGAATATGTAACCCTATAGCCTCTCATACTACATGTACCTTTCTATCCCATAGAATATGTAACCTATAGCCTCTCATACTACATGTACCTTTCTATCCCATAGAATATGTAACCCTATAGCCTCTCATACTACATGTACCTTTCTATCCTATAGAATATGTAACCCTGTAGCCTCTCATACTACATGTACCTTTCTATCCCATAGAATATGTAACCCTATAGCCTCTCATACTTATTGTACCTTTCTATCCCATAGAATATGTAACCCTATAGCCTCTCATACTACATGTACCTTTCTATCCTATAGAATATGTAACCCTGTAGCCTCTCATACTACATGTACCTTTCTATCCCATAGAATATGTAACCTATAGCCTCTCATACTACATGTACCTTTCTATCCTATAGAATATGTAACCCTGTAGCCTCTCATACTACATGTACCTTTCTATCCCATAGAATATGTAACCCTATAGCCTCTCATACTTATTGTACCTTTCTATCCCATAGAATATGTAACCCTATAGCCTCTCATACTACATGTACCTTTCTATCCTATAGAATATGTAACCCTGTAGCCTCTCATACTACATGTACCTTTCTATCCCATAGAATATGTAACCTATAGCCTCTCATACTACATGTACCTTTCTATCCCATAGAATATGTAACCCTATAGCCTCTCATACTTATTGTACCTTTCTATCCTATAGAATATGTAACCCTATAGCCTCTCATACTACATGTACCTTTCTATCCCATAGAATATGTAACCCTATAGCCTCTCATACTACATGTACCTTTCTATCCCATAGAATATGTAACCCTACAGCCTCTCATACTACATGTACCTTTCTATCCCATAGAATATGTAACCCTATAGCCTCTCATACTACATGTACCTTTCTATCCCATAGAATATGTAACCCTATAGCCTCTCATACTACATGTACCTTTCTATCCTATAGAATATGTAACCCTATAGCCTCTCATACTACATGTACATTTCTATCCCATAGAATATGTAACCCTACAGCCTCTCATACTTATTGTACCTTTCTATCTCATAGAATATGTAACCCTACAGCCTCTCATACTACATATACCTTTCTATCCCATAGAATATGTAACCCTATAGCCTCTCATACTACATGTACCTTTCTATCCCATAGAATATGTAACCCTATAGCCTCTCATATTTATTGTACCTTTCTATCCCATAGAATATGTAACCCTGTAGCCTCTCATACTACATGTACCTTTCTATCCCATAGAATATGTAACCCTATAGCCTCTCATACTACATGTACCTTTCTATCCCATAGAATATGTAACCCTATAGCCTCTCATACTACATGTACCTTTCTATCCAATAGAATATGTAACCCTACAGCCTCTCATACTTATTGTACCTTTCAATCCAATAGAATATGTAACCCTATAGCCTCTCATACTTATTGTACCTTTCTATCCCATAGAATATGTACCCCTATAGCCTCTCATACTACATGTACCTTTCTATCCAATAGAATATGTAACCCTATAGCCTCTCATACTTATTGTACCTTTCTATCCCATAGAATATGTAACCCTATAGCCTCTCATACTACATGTACCTTTCTATCCAATAGAATATGTAACCCTATAGCCTCTCATACTTATTGTACCTTTCTATCCCATATAATATGTAACCCTATAGCCTCTCATACTACATGTACCTTTCTATCCCATAGAATATGTAACCCTATAGCCTCTCATACTACATGTACCTTTCTATCCCATAGAATATGTAACCCTACAGCCTCTCATACTACATGTACCTTTCTATCCCATAGAATATGTAACCCTATAGCCTCTCATACTACATGTACCTTTCTATCCCATAGAATATGTAACCCTGTAGCCTCTCATACTACATGTACCTTTCTATCCCATAGAATATGTAACCCTATAGCCTCTCATACTACATGTACCTTTCTATCCCATAGAATATGTAACCCTATAGCCTCTCATACTTACTGTACCTTTCTATCCCATAGAATATGTAACCCTATAGCCTCTCATACTACATGTACCTTTCTATCCCATAGAATATGTAACCCTATAGCCTCTCATACTACATGTACCTTTCTATCCCATAGAATATGTAACCCTATAGCCTCTCATACTACATGTACCTTTCTATCCCATAGAATATGTAACCCTATAGCCTCTCATACTTATTGTACCTTTCAATCCCATAGAATATGTAACCCTATAGCCTCTCATACTACATGTACCTTTCTATCCCATAGAATATGTAACCCTATAGCCTCTCATACTACATGTACCTTTCTATCCCATAGAATATGTAACCCTATAGCCTCTCATACTACATGTACCTTTCTATCCCATAGAATATGTAACCCTATAGCCTCTCATACTTATTGTACCTTTCTATCCCATAGAATATGTAACCCTATAGCCTCTCATACTACATGTACCTTTCTATCCCATAGAATATGTAACCCTATAGCCTCTCATACTACATGTACCTTTCTATCCCATAGAATATGTAACCCTATAGCCTCTCATACTACATGTACCTTTCTATCCCATAGAATATGTAACCCTATAGCCTCTCATACTTATTGTACCTTTCAATCCCATAGAATATGTAAGCCCTATAGCCTCTCATACTACATGTACCTTTCTATCCCATAGAATATGTAACCCTATAGCCTCTCATACTACATGTACCTTTCTATCCCATAGAATATGTAACCCTATAGCCTCTCATACTACATGTACCTTTCTATCCCATAGAATATGTAACCCTATAGCCTCTCATACTACATGTACCTTTCTATCCCATAGAATATGTAACCCTATAGCCTCTCATACTACATGTACCTTTCTATCCCATAGAATATGTAACCCTATAGCCTCTCATACTACATGTACCTTTCTATCCTATAGAATATGTAACCCTATAGCCTCTCATACTACATGTACCTTTCTATCCTATAGAATATGTAACCCTATAGCCTCTCATACTACATGTACATTTCTATCCCATAGAATATGTAACCCTATAGCCTCTCATACTACATGTACCTTTCTATCTCATAGAATATGTAACCCTATAGCCTCTCATACTACATGTACCTTTCTATCCCATAGAATATGTAACCCTATAGCCTCTCATACTTATTGTACCTTTCTATCCCATAGAATATGTAACCCTACAGCCTCTCATACTACATATACCTTTCTATCCCATAGAATATGTAACCCTATAGCCTCTCATACTACATGTACCATAGAATATTCTATCCCATAGAATATGTAACCCTATAGCCTCTCATACTTATTGTACCTTTCTATCCCATAGAATATGTAACCCTATAGCCTCTCATACTACATGTACCTTTCTATCCCATAGAATATGTAACCCTATAGCCTCTCATACTACATGTACCTTTCTATCCCATAGAATATGTAACCCTATAGCCTCTCATACTACATGTACCTTTCTATCCCATAGAATATGTAACCCTATAGCCTCTCATACTACATGTACCTTTCTATCCCATAGAATATGTAACCCTATAGCCTCTCATACTTATTGTACCTTTCTATCCCATAGAATATGTAACCCTATAGCCTCTCATACTACATGTACCTTTCTATCCCATAGAATATGTAACCCTATAGCCTCTCATACTACATGTACCTTTCTATCCCATAGAATATGTAACCCTATAGCCTCTCATACTACATGTACCTTTCTATCCCATAGAATATGTAACCCTATAGCCTCTCATACTACATGTACCTTTCTATCCCATAGAATATGTAACCCTATAGCCTCTCATACTACATGTACCTTTCTATCCCATAGAATATGTAACCCTATAGCCTCTCATACTACATGTACCTTTCTATCCCATAGAATATGTAACCCTATAGCCTCTCATACTACATGTACCTTTCTATCCCATAGAATATGTAACCCTATAGCCTCTCATACTACATGTACCTTTCTATCCCATAGAATATGTAACCCTATAGCCTCTCATACTACATGTACCTTTCTATCCCATAGAATATGTAACCCTATAGCCTCTCATACTACATGTACCTTTCTATCCCATAGAATATGTAACCCTATAGCCTCTCATACTACATGTACCTTTCTATCCCATAGAATATGTAACCCTATAGCCTCTCATACTACATGTACCTTTCTATCCCATAGAATATGTAACCCTATAGCCTCTCATACTACATGTACATTTCTATCCCATAGAATATGTAACCCTATAGCCTCTCATACTACATGTACCTTTCTATCCCATAGAATATGTAACCCTATAGCCTCTCATACTTATTGTACCTTTCTATCCTATAGAATATGTAACCCTATAGCCTCTCATACTTATTGTACCTTTCAATCCCATAGAATATGTAACCCTATAGCCTCTCATACTACATGTACCTTTCTATCCCATAGAATATGTAACCCTATAGCCTCTCATACTTATTGTACCTTTCAATCCCATAGAATATGTAACCCCATAGCCTCTCATACTACATGTACCTTTCTATCCCATAGAATATGTAACCCTATAGCCTCTCATACTACATGTACCTTTCTATCTCATAGAATATGTAACCCTATAGCCTCTCATACTACATGTACCTTTCTATCCAATAGAATATGTAACCCTACAGCCTCTCATACTACATGTACCTTTCTATCCAATAGAATATGTAACCCTACAGCCTCTCATACTACATATACCTTTCTATCCCATAGAATATGTAACCCTATAGCCTCTCATACTACATGTACCTTTCTATCCCATAGAATATGTAACCCTATAGCCTCTCATACTTATTGTACCTTTCTATCCCATAGAATATGTAACCCTATAGCCTCTCATACTACATGTACCTTTCTATCCCATAGAATATGTAACCCTATAGCCTCTCATACTACATGTACCTTTCTATCCCATAGAATATGTAACCCTATAGCCTCTCATACTAAATGTACCTTTCTATCCCATAGAATATGTAACCCTATAGCCTCTCATACTACATGTACCTTTCTATCCCATAGAATATGTAACCCTATAGCCTCTCATACTTATTGTACCTTTCTATCCCATAGAATATGTAACCCTATAGCCTCTCATACTACATGTACCTTTCTATCCCATATAATATGTAACCCTATAGCCTCTCATACTTATTGTACCTTTCTATCCCATAGAATATGTAACCCTATAGCCTCTCATACTACATGTACCTTTCTATCCCATAGAATATGTAACCCTATAGCCTCTCATACTTATTGTACCTTTCTATCCCATAGAATATGTAACCCTATAGCCTCTCATACTTATTGTACCTTTCTATCCCATAGAATATGTAACCCTATAGCCTCTCATACTTACTGTACATTTCTATCCCCTTGAATTGGATTTGTTTCAATGGCTTTACTCCCACAATGTGTTGTACTTTTTCATAGTGATACTTTCATGTGAGGAAAGACAAGGTGACGCTTTCTATACTCCCATAGTGAATTGTGCTTTCTGTTAGTGGACATGAGATCAGAATGGACATAGCTGTTAGGAAAGTATACAAGACAAGGTGAGATGGAGACGAGCTCTTTACATGGGGACCAACAGTTCTGTAACCTGTTTTTGATCTTGATGAGATATACGTTGTTAGTCCATACAGGATGGAAATATACCTTCTGCTTTTTCCCCACCCCCTCAGATACACACACACATTTACACAAACTCACATCAGGTTGGAGAGGTTGGAGCACAGGGCAGCCGCTGTGCAGCACCTTATAAACCAATTTTACATACTGTAGTGGTCCATCACCCTGTGATACAGATTCCACTGAGAGGCATTGGTGTCACAGTGGATTGATTTATTTCTAATCAGACTAATTGATGTCAAAATGTCTGATGAGTTAATCATGAATACCCGTAGTGAAAATAGCTCTTAACATTTCAGTTGGGTTTAACTGTCAAACACCTCAAGAAATAAAAGCAACACTAGGACCACCAGTGATGAAAATAACTCCCTTCTCAGTCGATTCACCTGTGCATGTTTGTTTCTTGTTGTTTTGGTCTCGTTGACCTTTATCAAGGCATTGCCCCAAGACACCAGCTCTAATACATCCTATGGAACTTTAAGTGTGAATGACCTGCGTCATTGTCATGTCCATGGAAATAGAATCAATTCCTTCATCTAGATTCTATTTCTACAGTCACATCACATTTTCCAGTGGTTCAAATAGATCCATGTTCAGAGATATTTACACATGACATTGTATCCCACTTCTTTATTTAGATGGGATTTGTTAGAGAGGAACTGGTCATTCGCTAGCATTATACATGGCAATAAGTCTTGAAATTAACATTTTAAGAATAGAAAGAGATCCCTTTATTTTCTTCAAGGTGTTTCAAGTCACTGAATTGAATGGATTCAAAATTAAATGGGCCTTCTCTGGTATTCACACCATGGTCACATGGGGACATGCAATCTGCACCACTGTAGTAGGCTAGTTACAGTAGATGAACTGTGAGATTCCCAGAGATAATACCCTTATACAAAGTCACATGAATCAGATGAAAGGGTTCTCCGGTAGACCGGTGTTTCACACTGCGGGTCACGAGACGGGATTCCATCGTAGTGCCAACCAACACTGAGGGAACCACCACCATTTTTGGCAAACTAGCGAGCACCGAGCAGTACCCCTTCAACAGTGGCTGCCCCCTCCCCTAGTACACACACACACACACTGCTCGCAGGCAGAGGCTATGTGACACGTCTATCTTTAGTGCTGTGCTTTGGTTCCCTGGTTAATCCCGTTAGGAGATGCAGGAGATCAGGAGATTCACACACAGATGCTTCCAGCTGGAGGAATATCAATTGGACAGTTTCCGTCCAGACTGGATGGACAGACAGACACAAACACACGTGTGTGTGCGCGTACACACACAGACACACACGCACACACCTTTGCTCACCACCCACACACACATCCCTGCTGTGTCCGCTCTACTTACCGGTCAGAAAATGTGCACTTGTTGCCATGGCAGCAGTGTGTGTGTGTAAAGGTCAGGGGTCCCGACGGGTGCAGCTGATGTCAGAGACGGAACAGGAGCGGTGTCCTTGACGACAGCCTGGCGACTATAGTAGTTGTGAACCCGCAGGAATGAGCTGTCATGTGATACCCCTTCCTCCGCTCCTCTTGCCGTCCAAGGAAACACGCACGCTCACACACACACGTATGCAGCGTCAGCAGGGAGAACCCTTTGGAAACAATGGACTGTGATGGGGAGATTTGGGACCTGAGGAGGGGGGCCTAGATGAGTCCTAAGGCGCACCAAACCTGGGCATGAAGAGAGACCACAGAGCCCTTAGGACAGGCAGATATGTCACATCCATCACATCGCCCAATCAGAATTAGAAAGGGGTAAAGCAATATGTCAAAATCAGAGGGCAAACTGTAGCTATTAGCAGTCCTGTCCTTTCAGATCGAAACAACTTAACAGTACAAAAATGCCTTTCTTTATTAGTCCTCTCGCCATTTACATAACAGGTCAGTCACATCAAACTGAACTTAACGAAACTTCAATTTGCCATTTTGCAGATGCTTTTATCCAAAGTGACTTACAGTCATGCGTGCATACATTTTACGTCCGGGTGGTCCCGGGAACCCACCATACTGCCGTGCATACATTTTACGTCCGGGTGGCCCGGGAACCCACCATCCTGCCGTGCATACATTTTACGTCCGGGCGGTCCCGGGAACCCACCATCCTGCCGTGCATACATTTTACGTCCGGGTGGTCCCGGGAACCCACCATCCTGCCGTGCATACATTTTACCTCCGGGCGGTCCCGGGAACCCACCATCCTGCCGTGCATACATTTTACGTCCGGGTGGTCCCGGGAACCCACCATCCTGCCGTGCATACATTTTACGTCCGGGCGGTCCCGGGAACCCACCATCCTGCCGTGCATACATTTTACGTCCGGGTGGCCCGGGAACCCACCATCCTGCCGTGCATACATTTTACGTCCGGGTGGTCCCGGGAACCCACCATCCTGCCGTGCATACATTTTACGTCCGGGTGGTCCCGGGAACCCACCATCCTGCCGTGCATACATTTTACCTCCTGGCGGTCCCGGGAACCCACCATCCTGCCGTGCATACATTTTACGTCCAGGTGGTCCGAGTAACCCACCATCCTGCCGTGCATACATTTTACCTCCGGGCGGTCCCGGGAACCCACCATCCTGCCATGCATACATTTTACCTCCGGGTGGTCCCGGGAACCCACCATCCTGCCATGCATACATTTTACCTCCGGGTGGTCCGCAGAACCCACCATCCTGCCGTGCATACATTTTACCTCCTGGCGGTCCCGGGAACCCACCATCCTGCCGTGCATACATTTTACGTCCAGGTGGTCCGAGTAACCCACCATCCTGCCGTGCATACATTTTACCTCCGGGTGGTCCGCAGAACCCACCATCCTGCCGTGCATACATTTTACGTCCGGGCGGTCCCGGGAACCCACCATCCTGCCGTGCATACATTTTACGTCCGGGCGGTCCCGGGAACCCACCATCCTGCCGTGCATACATTTTACCTCCGGGTGGTCCCTGGAACCCACCATCCTGCCGTGCATACATTTTACGTCCGGGTGGTCCGAGGAACCCACTATCCTGCCGTGCATACATTTTACGTCCGGGTGGTCCCGGGAACCCACCATCCTGCCGTGCATACATTTTACGTCCGGGCGGTCCCGGGAACCCACCATCCTGCCGTGCATACATTTTACGTCCGGGCGGTCCAAGGAACCCACTATCCTGAGGTTGCTTGCGGCCTACCAACTGACTGTACCAGTGTTCACTTGGTCAACAATAGCTATGGCGAAAAATACTTGTCAACGACAATCCTAACGCGACAATCCTAACGCAATGGTAACCCAAGAGAACAAAATTATTTTTTTATATATTACAAGTATACTGAAATATACTTAAATATAATACAAATGTATATAATATACTTCAAATACGAGAATACTCGTATACCTTAAAAGGGAATTTCATCCTGGCTCTGCCACGACATATAGTCATTACTATATTAACAACATTACGTTTTTGTCATAAACGCCACAATTATCCAAACCACAAGCGAGAACTAGCATATTTTCATTTCACTGGTAGAATCGTGGAGTTTCAACTTAACGTGGAGTTTCGACTTAACCCTAACCCTATTTTCTGCTCATCGTGAACCCCAAGGTCTGGCATTCATAGTGATTGCAGCTACCTCCCCCTAAGGTAGATGGGGCGTGCCCACAACCTTGGATGATGGCATCGTGTACTTTGAAAAAACAGCACACAGACATCTCAGAACTTCTGTAGGAATGATTTGGTTTTTTTACAATTATTATACTTTCACTACTGTTTTTCATTATGCATGTGTGATGTTCTGTTCTGTGCCTGGCTGTGCTATTTACAAACAAGCGCAAAAGTGAATTATCTTTCACTATTCTACATAGCAGAGATGTACCCTGATGCTGCCAGTAGGATTATCACAGGGATTTTCATACTGAACTGATGGGGAATCCAAAAAGAGCTGAGAAGTTGTGACACCATCAATTGTTTTCCTTCACAACAAAGAGAAGATTCTCGATTAGATGTAACCTAACCTTAGCTAGCTTGCTAGCCTAGCTGGACTACCTAGGTAACTTAGCTAGCTAAAGTTACATTCCTATATTAAACTCTGAAACCAATCAGCTAAATCATATAGCTATATTTTGTTGGTGTACACACTGTCAATCAATTGTATCTATGAATTGGGTAGTGTTTGTATGGGTTGTGTTATGGGGTTACAGATGGTTAGAGGTAGCCTGAGGACCACAGAGTACTTCCCAGACCATGTAATCAATTTAGTCTACCCCTCTTCTCTTTTTACCCTTTCTCTTTGTAAAACTCAGGTTATCTGGAGTCAATCCACAGTACCCTGCTGAAAAATACCCCAAAGTGGCGGCATTTTGGGTACACAAGCATTTTGGGTACACAATGTAGAAAATAGTAAAAATAAAGAAAAACCCTTGAATGAGTCGGGGTGTCCAAACCTTTGACCGGTACTGTACATACATTCATACATATAAATGCATATACATACATTGGGAAAGTATTCAGACCCCTTGACTTATTCCATATTTGGTTACATTACAGCTTTATTCTAAAATTGATTAAATAGATTTTTTTCCTCATCAATCTACACACCCCATAATGACAAAGCGAAAACAGATTTTTTAATACTTGCAAATCTATAAAAAACAAAAACAGAAATACCTTATTTACATAAGTATTCAGACCCTTTGCTATGAGACTCGAAAATTAGCTCAGCTGCATCCTGTTTCCATGAATCATCTTTGAGATGTTTCTAGAACTTGATTGGAGTCCACCTGTGGTAAATTCAATTGGAATAAAAAACTGGCACACACCAGAGAAAATTATTTTATGTAGAGATGCTGACTAACGGAAAAATAAACTACATAGTACAAACTTTAAAAATAAAGAGAGTCGCACACTCTATATTTAAACTCCCAGGAATTGATTTGGTAAATCACCAACATTTCAGCATCACTGAAGAAGGCACAGTGATGACGAAACGTTGGTGATTTATCCAATTAAGTGCTGGGAGTTTATATAGAAAGTGTATATATAGAGTTTGCGACTCTCTTTATTTTTATGAATTCAATAGATTGAACATGATCCCGGAGTCGCCTCTTCACTGTTGACGTTGAGGCTGGTGTTGGGTACTATTTAACGAAGCTGCCAGTTGAGGACTTGTGAGGCATCTGTTTCTCAAACTAGACACTCTAATGTACTTGTCCTCTTGCTCAGTTCTGCACCAGGGCCTCCCACTCCTCTTCCTTTCTGGTTAGATCCAGTTTGCGCTCTTCTGTGAAGGGAGTAGTACACAGCGTTGTATGAGATTTTCAGTTTCTTGGCAATTTCTCGCATGCTATAGCCTTAATTTCTTAGAACAAGAACAGTTTTCAGCTGTGCTAACATAATTGCAAAGGGGTTTTCTAATGATCAATTAGCCGTTTAAAATGATAAACTTGGATTAGATAACACAACGTGCCATTGGAACACAGGAGTGAAGGATACTGATAATGGGCCTCTGTACGCCTATGTACAGTGCTTGCGAAAGTATTCGGCCCCTTTGAACTTTGCGACCTTTTGCCACATTTCAGGCTTCAAACATAAAGATATAAAACTGTATTTTTTTGTGAAGAATCAACAACAAGTGGGACACAATCATGAAGTGGAACAACATTTATTGGATATTTCAAACTTTTTTAACAAATCAAAAACTGAAAAATTGGGCGTGCAAAATTATTCAGCCCCCTTAAGTTAATACTTTGTAGCGCCACCTTTTGCTGCGATTACAGCTTTAAGTCGCTTGGGGTATGTCTCTATCAGTTTTGCACATTGAGAGACTGAAATGTTTTCCCATTCCTCCTTGCAAAACAGCTCGAGCTCAGTGAGGTTGGATGGAGAGCATTTGTGAACAGCAGTTTTCAGTTTGAAGCCTGAAATGTGTCAAAAGGTCGCAAAGTTCAAGGGGGCCGAATACTTTCGCAAGGCACTGTAGATATTCCATTAAAAAGCAGCCGTTTCCAGCAACAATAGTCATTCACAAAATGTCGAAACTGTATTTCTAATCAATTTGATGTTGTTTTAATGGACAAAAAAAATTGGATGGACTGCACCAGATTTGCCAGTTCTTGCTGTGAGATGTTACCCCACTCTTTCACTAAGTCACCTGCAAGTTCCCGGACATTTCTGGGGGGGAATGGCCCTAGCCCTCACCCTCCGATCCAACAGGTCCCAGACGTGCTTAATGGGATTGAGACCTGGGCTCCTCGCTGGCCATGGCAGAACACTGACATTCCTGTCTTGCAGGAAATCACACACAGAACAAGCAGTATGGCTGGTGGCATTGTCATGCTGGAGGGTCATGTCAGGATGAGCCTGTAGGAAGGGTACAACATGAGGATGTCTTCCCTGTAGCGCACAGCGTTGAGATTGTCTGCAATGACAACAAGCTCAGTCCGATGATGCTGTGACACATCGCCCCAGACCATGACGGACCCTCCACCTCCAAATCGATCCAGCTCCACAGTACAGGCCTCGGTGGAGCATGCATTCGACAATAAACACAAATCCAACCATCACCCCTGGTGAGACAAAACCGAGACTCGTCAAGTGAAGAGCACTTTTTGACAGTCCTGTCTGGTCCAGCGATGGTGGGTTTGTGCTCATAGTTGAAGTTGATGCCGGAGATGTCTGGTGAGGCCCTGCCTTACAACAAGCCTACAAGCCCTCAGTCCAGCCTCTCTCAGCCTATTGTGGACAGTCTAATTACTGATGGAGGGATTGTGCGTTCCTGGTGTAACTCGGGCAGTTGTTGTTGCCATCCTGTACCTGTACCGCAGGTGTGATGTTCGGCTCTACCGATCCTGTGCAGGTGTTGTTACACGTGGTCTGCCACTGCGAGGATGATCAGCTGTCTGTCCTATCGCCCTGTAGCGCTGTCTTAGGCATCTCATAGTACGGACATTGCAATTTATTGCCCTGTCCACATCTGCAGTACTCATGCCTCCTTGCAGCATGCCTAAGGCACATTCACGCAGATGAGCAGGGACACTGTGCATCTTTCTTTTGGTGTTTTTCAGAGTCAGTAGAAAGGCCTCTTTTAGTGTCTTAAGTTTTCATAACTGTGACCTTAATTGCGTACCATCTGTAAGCTGTTAGTATCTTTCCAACCGTTCCACAGGTGCATGTTCATTAATTGTTTATGGTTCATTGAACAAGCATGGGAAACAGTGTTTAAAACTTCTTAGGGATAGGCGGCAGTATTTGTAAGTTTGGATGACTGAGGTGCCCAAAGTAAACTACCTGTTACTCAGACCCAGAAGCTAGGATATGCATATGCATGGTAGTATTGGATAGAACACTCTAACGTTTTCAAAACTGTTAAAATAATGTCTGTGAGTATAACAGAACTGATTTGGCAGGTGAAACCCTGAGGAAAACTCATCCAGGGAAAAAAACAATATTTTCTATGGGGAAACAGAATTATTAGGACCCAGATTGAAGTTCTTGTGGCTTCCACTAGATGTCAGTCTTTAGAAATGGTTTGATGTTTTTTTTTTTTTTTTAAATGAAGAAGTAGTCATATTCTTTCTAAATGTCACTCAGGTGGACTTTTGGTGCGCATGAATGAGAGAGCGCTCCGTGTTGTTTTTCTACAGTATTGGAAACAGTTTATTCCTTCTTAAATTGTATCGATTATTTATTATTTATATTTTAGGGTACCTGAGGTTGGAATAGAAATGTTGTTTGAAATGTTTGGACCAAGTTTACAGGTAACTTATTAGATCCTTTGTAGGTATGTTGGAACCGGTGTATTTCTGAATCAAACGCACCAAATAAACAGACATTTTTGGGATATAAAGAAGGACTTTATCAAACAAACGACCATTCATTGTGTAACTGAGACCTTTGGGATTGCAAAAAGATGAAGATCTTCAAAGGTAAGCGATTTATTTTGTCTCTATTTCTGACTTTCGTGACGCATCTGTTTGGTTGGAAAATGTTTTTCATGCTTTTGTATGCAGGGCGCTGTAAAGCCTTTTTGAAATCTGACAAAGCGGCCGGATTAACAAGAAGTTCATCTTTAAGCCGATGTATAACACTTGTATTTTTTTGTGTGGTTATTATGACTATTTCTGTGTTTTTATTGTGGTTATTATGACTAATTCTGTGTTTTTTATTGTGGTTATTATGACTATTTCTGTGTTTTTATTGTGGTTATTATGACTATTTCTGTGTTTTTATTGTGGTTATTATGACTATTTCTGTGTTTTTATTGTGGTTATTATGACTATTTCTGTGTTTTTATTGTGGTTATTATGACTATTTCTGTGTTTTTATTGTGGTTATTATGACTATTTCTGTGTTTTTATTGTGGTTATTATGACTATTTCTGTGTTTTCTTTGTGGTTATTATGACTATTTCTGTGTTTTTATTGTGGTTATTATGACTATTTCTGTGTTTTTATTGTGGTTATTATGACTATTTCTGTGTTTTTATTGTGGTTATTATGACTATTTCTGTGTTTTTATTGTGGTTATTATGACTATTTCTGTGTTTTTATTGTGGTTATTATGACTATTTCTGTGTTTTTATTGTGGTTATTATGACTATTTCTGTGTTTTTATTGTGGTTATTATGACTATTTCTGTGTTTTTATTGTGGTTATTATGACTATTTCTGTGTTTTTATTGTGGTTATTATGACTATTTCTGTGTTTTCTTTGTGGTTATTATGACTATTTCTGTGTTTTTTATTGTGGTTATTATGACTATTTCTGTGTTTTTTATTGTGGTTATTATGACTATTTCTGTGTTTTTATTGTGGTTATTATGACTATTTCTGTGTTTTTATTGTGGTTATTATGACTATTTCTGTCTTTTTATTGTGGTTATTATGACTATTTCTGTGTTTTTTATTGTGGTTATTATGACTATTTCTGTGTTTTTTATTGTGGTTATTATGACTATTTCTGTGTTTTTATTGTGGTTATTATGACTATTTCTGTGTTTTTATTGTGGTTATTATGACTATTTCTGTGTTTTTATTGTGGTTATTATGACTATTTCTGTGTTTTTTATTGTGGTTATTATGACTATTTCTGTGTTTTTATTGTGGTTATTATGACTATTTCTGTGGTTTTATTGTGGTTATTATGACTATTTCTGTGTTTTTATTGTGGTTATTATGACTATTTCTGTGTTTTTATTGTGGTTATTATGACTATTTCTGTGTTTTTTTTGTGGTTATTATGACTATTTCTGTGTTTTTATTGTGGTTATTATGACTATTTCTGTGTTTTTATTGTGGTTATTATGACTATTTCTGTGGTTTTATTGTGGTTATTATGACTATTTCTGTGGTTTTATTGTGGTTATTATGACTATTTCTGTGTTTTTATTGTGGTTATTATGACTATTTCTGTGTTTTTATTGTGGTTATTATGACTATTTCTGTGGTTTTTATTGTGGTTATTATGACTATTTCTGTGTTTTTATTGTGGTTATTATGACTATTTCTGTGTTTTTATTGTGGTTATTATGACTATTTCTGTGTTTTTTATTGTGGTTATTATGACTATTTCTGTGTTTTTATTGTGGTTATTATGACTATTTCTGTGTTTTTATTGTGGTTATTATGACTATTTCTGTGTTTTTATTGTGGTTATTATGACTATTTCTGTGGTTTTATTGTGGTTATTATGACTATTTCTGTGTTTTTTATTGTGGTTATTATGACTATTTCTGTGTTTTTATTGTGGTTATTATGACTATTTCTGTGGTTTTATTGTGGTTATTATGACTATTTCTGTGTTTTTATTGTGGTTATTATGACTATTTCTGTGGTTTTATTGTGGTTATTATGACTATTTCTGTGTTTTTATTGTGGTTATTATGACTATTTCTGTGTTTTTATTGTGGTTATTATGACTATTTCTGTGGTTTTTATTTGGCACTCTGCAATTTCCCTGGATGTTGTCAAAGTGGGGCACTAGGGGAACGCCTGCTCCAGAAAGGTTTCAACCCTTTACAGTGAAGATCTGTGAAGTTATTTGGCTTTTTACTAATAAATAATAATAATAAATAAACACACTTAATAAAAGTGTACTTCAATTTCATACGCTTTAATTGTATTTTAGTATATTCATTCAAAATACATTTGGAATTGTTTTTAAGTTGACCCATTGCTTTTTCTAATGAAACTCTGCTTGTGAGTGATCCAGTAGACTATAAGTATAGTTTCAGTAATGAGTTTCAAGTGCTTTCTGAATTCCTTTTCCGAAGAGTGCATAGAAAGAGAAACAATGATAATGATTGTTTATTTCACATAAGGAAACATGCACAGCTGAGGAAATTGCTTCCTAAGATTATACTGTTCATATCTTAAGAATATATACTTAAGTATACTTTCAAAAAGTATAATTAAATGTCCACAAAATATACTGTATGTAAGTATTCTCCCCCAAAAATAGGTGCAAGAAATGAATTACATGTTATACATTTTTTTTTAAATGTTAAAATAACTAAAAAGTGAAATGCCACTAGTGCACAGTTTTTCAAAAAATATTTAAAAAAATATTTAAGTATATATATATGGTGGTAGTTCTATAGGTCCGTCGGTCAGATTTTTCATAGCCAGAATTTTTTGTGCAATACAAGTAGTTGACAGTGGCACAAAAGGGCTGGTTTTACTGAATAAACAAGTTGTAGGTGTGACGAGGGCTTGGTCACTCAATGGCCAATCAATGCGTTCCATGGCTTAATACTGTGGTTGTCTCGAGTTCAGTAGTTCCTGACACCATAGGCTACAGTTACGAGTAATAGCAACGGTAAAAAAAATAACATCCAGTGTTTGCTCAATAGCCCGTGTTTGGACTATTGGCAGTTAACATTGTTGTGATTGGCTTCAATGAGCCTAGCCTTACATGTCTTTACACATCACACTACTCATAAAAAATACAGGCTCCTGTAAATTGTATTGTATGCGTGAGGCATGTTCCAAATAAGTGAAATGAAGTCTAGGCTTACTGTTGATACTGCATTATAGGACTTAATCATTTCAATAGAATTGGAGGAGCCCATATTTTCTTGACCAGATGAGAGGCACTCTTTAGAGATGGGGATAGATACTTGATCAAATGAAATATGCAGGTCGACATACAGTATGTGTGCAGTATATTTTCAGTTCAAGGCAATCTGAATAGACCATGAAAAACCTTTTATGGATAGGCTACTTTGCCAGGATAAAAAAAGACACAGCGCATTGCTGTTGAACCCGTCTTCATCACAGTAGCCTAGGCCCTAAGGTAAGGGTAGCCTATGGAGTGTTTGGTTTCTACTCATCTGAAATGGAAAACATTGCTGTTGAACCAGTCTTCATCATAGTAGCCTAGGCCCTAAGGTAAGGGTAGCCTATGGAGTGTTTGGTTTCTACTCATCTGAAATGGAAAACATTGCTGTTGAACCAGTCTTCATCATAGTAGCCTAGGCCCTAAGGTAAGGGTAGCCTATGGAGTGTTTGGTTTCTACTCATCTGAAATGGAAAACATTGCTGTTGAACCAGTCTTCATCATAGTAGCCTAGGCCCTAAGGTAAGGGTAGCCTATGGAGTGTTTGGCTTCTACTCATCTGAAATGGAAAACATTGCTGTTGAACCAGTCTTCATCATAGTAGCCTAGGCCCTAAGGTAAGGGTAGCCTATGGAGTGTTTGGTTTCTACTCATCTGAAATGGAAAACATTGCTGTTGGACCAGTCTTCATCATAGTAGCCTAGGCCCTAAGGTAAGGGTAGCCTATGGAGTGTTTGGTTTCTACTCATCTGAAATGGAAAACATTGCTGTTGGACCAGTCTTCATCATAGTAGCCTAGGCCCTAAGGTAAGGGTAGCCTATGGAGTGTTTGGTTTCTACTCATCTGAAATGGAAAACATTGCTGTTGGACCAGTCTTCATCATAGTAGCCTAGGCCCTAAGGTAAGGGTAGCCTATGGAGTGTTTGGTTTCTACTCATCTGAAATGGAAAACATTGCTGTTGAACTGTGATACCATTAAGACCTGCTTTTTGGGGGGTTCTTCAAATTTCCCATTAGCACTGCATGAAATTGTCATTTTGCCACTTTTTTTTAAGGACACACCTCAAATTTTGCCACCCCTCTCCAATCAGTGTAAGCGAGCTGATGTTGGACAGGTATACTGCAGAATAGGCATTAGGGTTGGAAAATGCCACGAGCCCGTTTTTACATGACAAAATGGCTAACTAACGTGTGTTTGATCCATTTGACCTGAAGCTTCTAAGCCTTTGCCTTGATTCCTCTCATTGGCAGAATGAAAGTCTCTAACCTAAATTCGATTTAGAAACGATAATGCTCATATTGGCCATTTTTCTTTGATCACAACAGAAGCTCTATTTTGTCCACAGTTTTCATCCGCTCTCGCAGTCCGCAGATATGGGTTGTCTTTCTTCCGGTTGGAAATGCTCTTTGCTGAATATTAGGAGTACAGCAATAATTATGGGTTTTTTGGAAAGCTCAGAATATCCCCTTTTCAATTGGATTTCCGGTGTTTCCCCCACTCCGACAGATGATGGGGAGAAAATCTGAGCTGTACATTGTTTAACCTACAGTCAAGGGTTTGTAGTATATGCTTAGTCATGACTATATGCCACAATAGCAATGTTGCCAGCTAAGGTTTCAGAGGGTATGTATACTGGTAGGTATAGTTGGACAAGACTAATTATTTAATAGAAAATGCATTGACTATGTGACTAAAATAACAAGAATGACCTTGACTAAAATTAGAAGAAAAAGAAACGAACACCTATTAGGCCAGGTGCTGGCTAGCGGAGTGGAAAACTAGAAAATAAAGGAAAGCCGCACACTAGGAGCTCAGATGCAAAAATGTAATGTCCAAAGTTTCGTCAGCCAAGCTGTCTTCATCAGGGTGTAATCACAAACACTGCGGATGACTCGTTTATATAGTGTCAAAAGACACAGGGGTCTGTAATCATGGCCAAGAGTGGCCTAATATCATTGGTTAATTATCAAATATTAAAATGGCATACAAAGAACAGCATACAAACAACAAATGGATAGCATATGATCATAGATTCATTTTAGACTACACAAGCTTACAATTACAATGGCAAAGTCACAATAATCACAAGAATGGCTTCAGATCAAAGTCTACGTTGAGACCGAAGGGAGCAAGGGTCTTTAAATTAAAGATCCAGGCAGCCTCTCGTTTTAACAATACATTATCAAGGTCACCCCCTCTCCTAGGGATGGTGACATGTTCGATGACAATATAACGCAGAGACGAAAATCGAGTGATTTGCTTCCAAAAAGTGGGCCGCAACTGGTGCCTAAAATTAGAACTAAAATTGTGCAAAGTTTTAACAACTAAAACTAAGAAGGATGGAATAACTCAAATGTGACAAGTCAGAGTTAGTTATCACAAAGTCCATCTTTAATTATATGAGCTCCATCACAACCCTGTGACTCTCAGATCAATTCAGTGTCAATGAATTCTCTGAGAGTCCCTTACACATTGCAACTGAGATCCTTTATAGCAAAGACACACATAGCCAGACACCATCGGCATAATTTATCGTTCAGCTTTGTCTCCTAAACTATGTTCTTTGCTCAAACTCAGAACCATAAACACATCCTCCATATCAACAGGCATATATCAAATCCACCCCTCCTTGACAAGATCACAGAGACACACTGACTGGCACACAGACATTGTGGAGCCAAGAGATACACGCTTGACCTCTCCCCTCTCTGCGGCTCAAGTAACTTAGTCTTAACATAGAACAGATGACTGCAACCCCGGCCACAGTATAAACATTCTGATGAGAAGTAACTTACAAACATATGATGAATATAAAACATCTTACCTATGTTACCAACTAATTCTGATTATGCCCCAACACAGGTTGTGCGTGTTGTGTTCCTGTCCGGTTGTGCACTGTGTTGGGTTGGACTATTTTCTACCGATTTTTCGCCCGTTGTTTTGGGCGTTTGTTTTGGGAATCCTAATGAAGTCGGTTTCCCCAGTATCCTCTGCTCTCTGCATTTGACTCTGCACCCACCACTCCAGGCATTTGTGACAATTATGAATAAAGTGTTACCAATAACAGTGATTTTAAGCATCAAAACACAGATGCCTGAAAGCCTTTTCCGCTGAGAAACTGAAAAACTGTACAATAACTATGGATGAAGGTGACATAACATATGTGTGCTGGTCCTCTCACTGTTGCAAATGTCATACAGAGAGTCCTCAGAGTTCAGACTGTGTTTGTCATGCTGATCTCCAGAACACAGACACACACACACACACACAACACACAGTCGTGTTTAACTAACCTTGCGGGGACACACAATTGATTCCCATTCAAAATCCCATTTTCTTTAACCCCTAACGCTACCACTAGCCTTAACCCTAACACAAACACCTAACATTAATCCTAAACCTAACCCTATCTCCGAACCCTTAACCTAACCTCTGATACAGAGGGGTTGGGGGTTAAATGCGGAAGACACATTCCATTTGAATGCATTCAGATGTACAACTGACTAGGTATCCCCCTTTCCCCTTAACCTTTAACCCCTAACCCATTTAGCTTTCTTACACCAGAGTGCCCCAAAACACACACAAACACTTTTCTTCACTCTCTCTGATTTTCCTCTCACCCATTATTTGATTTTCTCTCTGCCTAGTGCATCTTCCCCACCCGTCACTCAAAAGTATCACTACATTTTATTATAATAATCATGACCAGTCCCATCCTCTTCCTTCCTCTCTAATGGTCCTCTTTAAAGGTTGTAAGGGTTGGTGTCAATTCCATTTCAATTCCATTCAAGTCAGAAAGTAGGCAGTAATTACAATTACTATTCTCTTCAATGATTTTCAACTAGGGAAATTTAGAGTTGGTTTACTTTCTGAATTGACCCCAATCCCTGCTTTGTATGCTGCTCCTAAATGAGATAGATGTTCAGAAGAGAGAAGGCATTCCTGATGTCTACCACACACACCAGAGGGTTGAGTCATAGATGGCCTGGTATAAATACCTTTGGTTGGATGAGGTGACATACTATAGGTGTTGTTTGAAGTGTGAGGGTGATAACGAGATCAGCAATTAAAATACGCACACCCTTTCTCTTTTACGCGCACACGCGCACACACACGCGTGCACAGACACACACACGTGCACACACACACACACACACACACACACAGACACATGCACCTTGCATACACACACACACACACACACACACACACACACAATACTTCCTCCAGCACACGCACACACACCCAACCCCCTGCCCCTCCTACCAGCTCTCAGCTTTGTCCTTGCCTTTTTTTCCACCACACCAAACTGAGCTAAGCCTGGCAGTTCCCCCAGAGCAGAGTCAGAGGAGAGGAGAGGAGTGGAGAGGATGTAGCTGTACAGACTACAGAGCCAGCTAAGCACCAGACCAGACAACCTCCTGGTGTTTATTAATCACTAAGAGTAGACTTTGTGCAGTTACAGTACACCTCCACTTCCTGTAACACAGTTTCACTCTTTACCCTCTATTTACCTCTCTTAATTAAAGACTATCTCTCTCTCTCTCCCTGTCTGACCCACCAACCTACCAGATCAGATGATCCCCCCCTTCCATACCTCCAGGAGGGGAGGGCTTAACCCTAGTTAATGAACAGATCTTTAGATGATCTGTCACGGGGAAGCCTGGCCTGCCTGTAATGATTGGAGCCGTCGATGATTCTGCGTCAGCAAGGCTGACAGTCAGGGTCACACACACCACACCGCCCCTGGGTGTGTGTGTGTCCAGCATGATGCAGTCAAAGTTTGTGTGTGTGTGTGTGTGTGTGTGTGTGCATGCATGCATGTCACGTCTTCTTTAAGTACACAGGGTGTCACGGTCAAAGTGCAGAAACAGTGCGTCAGGGATTCTTTTAAAGTTTGGGACTTCAAGGGACTTGTGTCCGTGTGTGTGTGTGTTTTGGGGTAGTGTGTGTGTGCATGTGATCTTTTGGGTAAAGTATGTGCCAGTAATTGTTTAAAGCACATTAGGTGTGTGTGTGTGTGTGTGTGTGTGTGTGTGTGTGTGTGTGTGTGTGTGTGTGTGTGTGTGTGTGTGTGTGTGTGTGTGTGTGTGTGTGTGTGTGTGTGTGTGTGTGTTCGATTAAGGTAATGTGTTTTTGGCTGTAGTAGAAAGTTAAAGAGATGATGGAGACGACTCCCAATCCTCCCTGCCTCCCATCCCTTTCCACTACACTCACAAAACCATACATGCACATATACACACCTCCCTGCCTCCCATAAACCATGTGACGGTTAGAAAGTTGAACTGAATGCATGTTTTTAATCAACCTACAGTATCCCATTGATTCCTCTGGTCTTCAGAGCAATGCGATGGTGTGTTGTATGACTTCCTGCTCACGTTTCCATGGTGTTTTACTGATTAGGCTTAACTGATCAGGAAACTGATGATTGCCTCTCCCCTCTGCTCTCCTCTCCCAGGTTCAGCTCTATGAGCTGACATGCTCTGGCTCCCACTCCATAACCAACAGACTACCCCTCTGTGTGCGTCGACACCATGTGGCACGATGCCACATGCCCGGACACCAGATAGACAAGCGCCAACTCTCCTTCCCAGTCGCCTCGTGGTCCTGGAGAAGGGCACCTTGGACGCCATGCTGGAAGAGCAGAAGGACCCCTGGAAGGTGTCCTCAGAGGTGTCCTTATTGCCCAGGTGCTGAAGGAGTTACGAGGAACTATACACACACATACACAGGGTCTACAGTCAATCACGGATTACAAAAAGAAAACCAGCCCCGTCACGGACCAGGATGTCTTGCTCCCAGGCAGACTAAATCACTTTTTTGCCCGCTTTGAGGACAATACAGTGCCACTGACACGGCCTGCAACGAAAACATGCGGACTCTCCTTCACTGCAGCCGAGGTGAGTAAAACATTTAAACGTGTTAATAACCCTCGCAAGGCTGCAGGCCCAGACGGCATCCCCAGCCGCGCCCTCAGAGCATGCGCAGTCCAGCTGGCTGGTGTGTTTACGGACATATTCAATCAATCCCTATCCCAGTCTGCTGTTCCCACATGCTTCAAGAGGGCCACCATTGTTCCTGTTCCCAATAAAGCTAAGGTAACTGAGCTAAACGACTACCGCCCCGTAGCACTCACTTCCGTCATCATGAAGTGCTTTGTGAGACTAGTCAAGGACCATATCACCTCCACCCTACCTGACACCCTAGACCCACTCCAATTTGCTTACCGCCCAAATAGGTCCACAGACAATGCAATCTCAACCACACTGCACACTGCCCTAACCCATCTGGACAAGAGGAATACCTACGTGAGAATGCTGTTCATCGACTACAGCTCGGCATTTAACACCATAGTACCCTCCAAGCTCGTCATCAAGCTGGGTCTCGACCCCGCCCTGTGCAACTGGGTACTAGACTTCCTGACGGGCCGCCCCCAGGTGGTGAGGGTAGGCAACAACATATCCACCCCGCTGATCTTCAACACTGGGGCCCCACAAGGGTGCGTTCTGAGCCCTCTCCTGTACTCCCTGTTCACCCACGACTGCGTGGCCACACACGCCTCCAACTCAATCATCAAGTTTGCGGACGACACAACAGTGATAGGCTTGATTACCAACAATGCCGAGACGGCCTACAGGGAGGAGGTGAGGGCCCTCGGAGTGTGGTGTCAGGAAAATAACCTCACACTCAACGTCAACAAAACTAAGGAGATGATTGTGGACTTCAGGAAACAGCAGAGGGAACACCCCCTATCCACATTGATGGAACAGTAGTGTAGAGGGTAGTAAGTTTTAAGTTCCTCGGTGTACACATCACAGACAAACTGAATTGGTCCACCCACACAAACAACATCGTGAAGAAGGCGCAGCAGCGCCTCTTCAACCTCAGGAGGCTGAAGAAATTCGGCTTGTCACCAAAAGCACTCACAAACTTCTACAGAGGCACAATCGAGAGCATCCTGGCGGGCTGTATCACCGCCTGGTACGACAACTGCTCCGCCCACATACCTTAAGGGAACTTTTTGACAATCACCGTATGGTTAGTGAGAAAGTCCCTATTGGAACTGTACGGTCCCTTACTAGACGTCCGAAAACATTTTTAAAATTCGGGGACGGCGTCGGGCCGAGCGGCAGGGCCAGACCTACCGGGAAGTCATCAAATGAACTTTGTCGGACATTCGGTTTTCGTTTTATAAAATAATCAAATTTTGGTCCATTTTTCCGCTATGCCGGAAGATCCCACAAGAGGGCATAAGCAATCATATTGCTATTGGACAAAACATCCCGAATCACGACGTGCCATATCTCGAAAACTGAAAATATTTCGAAGCCGAAACTTGGTGAGCGTAGGTTTGGCATAATGGGCAGATGGCCCCGAACAAGATAGCGTCTAGGCCTCAACGGTTTTTGAGTTATGGCCATATTTCTGGGATTAAAGGTCCAAAATGAAAATAGAGAAATGATTTTTTCACTTCACGTCAAAGTCAAGGAGCCTCCGGTGTCAATAAAAACAAAATCAGCCATTTATCTATCGTCATTTAAGAGAAATCGTACGATGACCAGATTGTGATGTTCAGATATAGGTGTTTTTTTTTTCAACGGTTACAGATCCAGTTGCAGGGTGTTCATACGAATATTTTTAAAGTGTGCTGCGGAGCTCTGCGACATTTCTGTGATTTTCTATGATTTTCTGAAATAACACACACTCACTAAACCCTCCGTAAATAACTCAGTTCTTAACGTAAAGACTTAAAACTCAGGATTCTGTAAAGGCATACCCCAATGAGGATATGAGTTTATTTATAGCTTCCTGTGCCAACACGAAGTGCCTTAAATGGTGTCATAGTGGCTGTATCCAAGGGTTAAAAAGGTCAGATCTTTTCAAAACTTCATATGTGATTAGGCAACCCTCCTGAACTGTAAAATCACTCATTTCTCCCAACAGATGTCAAAGAAAAGCTCTCACACACACACACAGCAAGGATGGAGTGACAAAGCGCGGTGTTTAAAGACACAGAGAGCAGGCAATGGCATAAACATAATCCCAAGGCCGTGCCGAGTCCAACGAGGCGTCCCGCTTGACCGTAGCTCGCTCGGTCTGAGCGCAGCGACCATGAGAAAAATAGGCCCACAATGAAGCCTGCACCACAATGTCATTTGATTTTGGGTGACAGCGGCGGAACCGTTAGGTTTAGAAGGACAATTCAAACACAGGACTGTTCCTAAGGTCCTCCCGATCTGTGCAAGCCTAACCTTGACTGTGTGGCATTAACCTTTCACAGTTAAAAGAAGGTGTTTACAAAAAAACAGTGTGCATTGACTTCTCTCCCCAAAGGAATACATTGCCTGCTCCCCTAAATACAACCTGGGGTCTTTATGGGTTATGAATGCTGTATGAACCTGTCTTCTATGACATTCCATCAGACCACTATGAGGTCTACCTGTGTCGATTCTAAGCTTCCTGGAGCAACCGGAAGTGGTTAAATTGACCCAAAAGGTATTTGGATGTACATCACCTCCAAAGGTGGAAATGACTCTGCATTATTCAACCCTGTGTAGATCAGTCAATTCTCAACTTAAAGACTTAAAACTCAGGATTCCGTAGGTTTCTATGTCAGTCAAGACATGTGTGTATTTATAGCTTCCTGTGCCAACCGGAAGTGCCATAATTGCTGTCTCAGGAGCTGTTTGGAAGGGTTAAAAAAATCAGATCTGTCCAAAACTTCATATGTGTGATTAGACAACCCCCATGAACTGTAAATCAGTCATTTTTCCCATAAAAATTCAAAGGAAAAATAAATCACACAGATACACAAATTGGATGGAGGGACGTATTGGGGTATATAGAGACTGACAGTGTCTTCAATAGTTAGCTTTGTTCGAGCTAAAAAAGAACCGTCAGACCTAGAGTTCCGAAACTTTAGAATCCTGTTCTAGACCTCAGGTAGATAGTGCGTGGTGAGTTACGGCGCTCTAGGAGGTTCTCGGACCGAGAAACAGCGTTGAACATTTGCAATGACTTCAATTCATTTTGACCATTACGAAAATGGCGACATTTAGAAATGTCCCAGAGACACAAGACTAGGTGTATTGTGACCGTCTCGGCCCATAGAGACAGAACCCAACATCTCTGTCCGATAGCTCATTCAAGGACCCCGTAGCAAGGCATGGAAAAAAGTGGATTTTCAGCACCAATTAGGCTTTTACTCGGACACCAAATGACCTATCGGGCCGAAACTCGGGATTCGGGGTCGCCTCACATAGGACTACACATAATGTCCGAACTGGCCCCGCAGCTAGAAAGTAACTATGTGTTTTATGTTTTTTTTAATGTTTTGTACCGAAGGCCTTGAGAATTTTGGGCCAGCTCTGAAGTATGTGATACTTGGCTCCTAAACGAGTTGGGAAAAGTGGGTTTGGTGTCAGTTTGTATCAGTTTGGTGTCAAAATGATATCAAATTGACTGATGGACGGTGACTTGCAGGTGACTCTTGTCCATTAGCAATATGTTTAAGCGGTGAGGTACCATCACCAAAAGCGACATTCTGAAATCAACCCTAACGAGCAATGGAGAGGTACCAGTATCACTGCCCAGCCATCCTGAGGTCATCGGGCCAGTCAATTTGGCATTCCTGCATGATTTTTATAACATGACAAATTGGTGATGGTGAATGCCCAGTTAACCATATGGCAACTGCACAGTGACTTTGAAAGAGTGAGAAAACATTACCAAATGGACATTCTGAAATCAACACAAACAATGGCATCACCATAGTGTCCAGACTGTGCCGAGTCCAACGAGGTGCCCCGCTTGACCGTAGCTCGCTCGGTCTGAGCGCAGCGACCATGAGAAAAATAGGCCCAATATGAAGCCTGCACCAGTACGTCATTTGATTTTGGGTGACAGCGGCGGAACAGTTAGGTTTAGAAGGACAATTCAAACACAGGACTGTTCCTAAGGTCATCCCGATCTGAGCAAGCCAATCCTTGACCGTGTGACATTAACCCTTCACAGTCAAAAGAAGGTGTTTACAACCGTAAGGCTCTCCAGAGGGTATTGAGGTCTGCACAACGCATCACCGGGGGCAAACTACCTGCCCTCCAGGACACCTACACTACCCGGTGTTACAGGAAGGCCATAAAGATCATCAAGGACATCAACCACCCGAGCCACTGCCTGTTCACCCTGCTATCATCCAGAAGGCGAGGTCAGTACAGGTGCATCAAAGCTGGGACCGAGAGACTGAAAAAAAGCTTCTATCTCAAGGCCATCAGACTGTTAAACAGCCACCACTAACATTGAGTGGCTGCTGCCAACACACTGACTCAACTCCAGCCACTAATAATGGGAATTGATGGGAAATGATGTAAAATATATCACTAGCCACTTTAAACAATGCTTCCTAATATAATGTTTACATACTCTACATTATTCATCTCATATGTATACGTATATACTGTACTCTATATCATCTACTGCATCTTTATGTAATACATGTATCACTAGCCACTTTAACTATGCCACTTTGTTTACATACTCATCTCATATGTATATACTGTACTCGATACCATCTACTGTATCTTGCCTATGCTGCTCTGTACCATCACTCATTCATATACTGTATATTTATGTACATATTCTTTATCCCCTTACACTTGTGTGTACAAGACAGTAGTTTTGGAATTGTTAGTTAGATTACTTGTTGGTTATTACTGCATTGTCGGAACTAGAAGCACAAGCATTTCGCTACACTCGCATTAACATCTGCTAACCATGTGTATGTGACAAATAACATTTGATTTGATTTGACGCACGCACACACACACAGGTTTAACAGATTTAAAAGCCTCATATCTTCGTCTCCTGTCCGTGTTTTTGTATTTGTATTTATTATGGATCCCCATTAGCTGCTGCAAAGGCAGTTTATACAATTTTAGAAACATACATTCACAGACTGCGTGCCCTCAGGCCCCTACTCCACCACTACCACATATATAGAGTATGTTATTGTGTGTGTGTGTATGCGTGTGTCTGTGCCTATGTTTGTGTTGCTTCACAGTCCCCGCTGTTCAATTAGGTGTTTTTATCTGTTTTTAAATCTAATTTTACTGCTTGAGTTACTTGATGTGGAATAGAGTTCCTGGAATCAAACCCAGGTCGTCTCGTTACAGTATCGGTACACACCTTAAAGCTAGAATACTTGATGTGGAATAGAGTTCCTGGAATCAAACCCAGGTCGTCTCGTTACAGTAAATGGTACACACCTTAAAGCTAGAATACTTGATGTGGAATAGAGTTCCTCGAATCAAACCCAGGTCGTCTCGTTACAGTAAATGGTACACACCTTAAAGCTAGAATACTTGATGTGGAATAGAGTTCCTGGAATCAAACCCAGGTTGTCTCGTTACAGTATCGGTACACACCTTAAAGCTAGAATACTTGATGTGGAATAGAGTTCCTGGAATCAAACCCAGGTCGTCTCGTTACAGTAAATGGTACACACCTTAAAGCTAGAATACTTGATGTGGAATATAGTTCCTGGAATCAAACACAGGTCGTCTCGTTATAGTATCGGTACACACCTTAAAGCTAGAATACTTGATGTGGAATAGAGTTCCAGGAATCAAACCCAGGTCGTCTCGTTACAGTAAATGGTACACACCTTAAAGCTAGAATACTTGATGTGGAATAGAGTTCCTGGAATCAAACCCAGGTCGTCTCGTTACAGTAAATGGTACACACCTTAAAGCTAGAATACTTGATGTGGAATAGAGTTCCTGGAATCAAACCCAGGTCGTCTCGTTACAGTATCGGTACACACCTTAAAGCTAGAATACTTGATGTGGAATAGAGTTCCTGGAATCACACCCAGGTCGTCTCGTTACAGTAAATGGTACACACCTTAAAGCTAGAATACTTGATGTGGAATAGAGTTCCTGGAATCAAACCCAGGTTGTCTCGTTACAGTATCGGTACACACCTTAAAGCTAGAATACTTGATGTGGAATAGAGTTCCTGGAATCAAACCCAGGTCGTCTCGTTACAGTAAATGGTACACACCTTAAAGCTAGAATACTTGATGTGGAATAGAGTTCCTGGAATCAAACCCAGGTCGTCTCGTTACAGTATCGGTACACACCTTAAAGCTAGAATCCTTAGTTGCTCCATCTATTTTTGGACTAATAAATCAATTATACTGTATATACCTGTTGATTCTTGAAGAATATAACTTATAAATGCCTCATGAGCTTTGTTCAACTGTCGCGCACCATCAGAACCTAAAATATATGCTTGTTTTACTCCAATGTTTGTGAAAAATGTCAATGTAAACAAACACTGTTTAGCCTCAAAGCATGGTTAATGTTGATATCATGGATGGTTAGTCCTTGCATCCATAGTCCTGTCTATGTATTTGAGAGTGGTTACATTTCTCCAGGCCCATCCCTCAGCTTTTAACTGAAACGGAAGCAGGGTGACCACTTTGTTATCATTTCAATTTGGGACTCTAGCTTTAAAGGACAATGTTAGTTTACTGAGCTAAAGGCTAGCCATCTGTCACAAGACCACACAACTACAAGGTTGTGCACACACACACACACACACACACACACACACACACACACACGCACACACGGCCACGTTGCAATCAGACAACCAACCCTAGCAACGTGACTGCACTAAAACAGAGTCCCATGTTCCTTCTCTCCTGGTGAGGATATCAGAGATAGTGGTCTCCTGTATTCATATAGTGTCACTGAAGCACTTCACTCTAACCAGTCAATGTGAAGCACCATTCAGCAGGTACTTTACACTGGGACGTTATGACAATCCCAGCCCTACACACACACACACACACACACACACACAAAAGCACTTGATCCTGACTTACTAGAGGATTGTTGTTATGTGAGAAAAACATTTTGAAATGGAAAAGGTGGCACCTGAACTTGTCCAATAACCGTGCTGATTTGTGTTCTCTTTATAATGTACATCTATCTAGATGTAATGTATATTAAAATATGCTATCACTTTATCCTTGTTATGTAACTAGTGTAAAATAATATATATAGTGACATGTACAGTTTGTAAAATGCTTATGTAACTAGTGTAAAATAATATATATAGTGACATGTACAGTTTGTAAAATGCTTGTGGAATGTAGATGTAACAACAAAAGAAAACCCTGTAAAAACAGTGTTTATTTCTGCCCTCCGAACAGGGATGCCCCTCCCCTAATAAAAACTATAGTGATGAAACTCACTCAGTACATTCCTAGTAGGAAAAGACAAGAGCGAGTGTTCTTTTTTGTTGTTGTGACTTTAGGGGGAAGTTTGTTCCACAATTTGGGCATGCCAGTAGCCACACGTCAGTACACAGCCCAGAGGGGTGTAGGATTACGCACATTACAGCATCTCACAACAAAGTCTAACAGCAGGTGATGCCACATCCTCCCCCTTCTCCGTTCCCCCCACCCCCCAAACACACACACCACTCCACCCCCACCACCTGACCGTGTGGAACGTTCATTGGCATATCATTGTCTTGGGCCGTACTGAGTAAACGATACCCTCCTGGTGCACAGGAAGCTGACATTTATTGTATTATATAGTTGAACACAGGATCAGGGTCATCACTTATCAGCTGATGGACGTCCGTCCTGCCTGCGTTGACAGCAGGGGGCTGTTTCCAGAGAAATCTAGAACATGTATGCATAAGTACACACACAGACACACACACAATGGTTTTATCAGAGACCTGAGTCATTGGCCTGTCTGTTCAGACCGCATGCAAATTAAGGGAGTATGAAACGGAGGACTGGAAGAACAGATGGGAGATTGTCACTCTCTCCTCTGTCAGACAACCTTCCTCTGGACTCACAGGGCCTGTTTCCACCTGCCCAGATTAGAATGGTCCAGTCAGAATAATAAACCTGTATTTGATCGCTTCCTCTCTCGCTTCCTCACTCACCTCCTCTCTCACACTCCCTCTGACCTGCCTCAGCTCTCCCTACTCTCTCACCATCCCTGGTTCCACCTTTTCAGTCCTTCTCACCTCCTCTCTCAGCTTCTTTCCTCCTTCACATTTATTTACTTCCTCTCTCGCTTCCTCACTCACCTCCTCTCTCACACTCCCTCTGACCTGCCTCTGCTCTCCCTACTCTCTCACCATCCCTCGTTCCACTTTTTCAGTCCTTCTCACCTCTCTCAGCTTCTTTCCTCCTTCACATTTATTTACTTCCTCTCTCACCCCCCTACTCTTCTTACATGCCTCTGAGTCGTGTGTGTGTGTGTGTTTGTTTCTTCCTCTGTGTACTTGTGTATGTGGTGTGTCATTTGAGCAGGGTTAGTGAAGGTGCTGTGCACTTCCTCTCCACATCATGCCTCCCTGTCTGTCTCTTTCTCTTTGTTTTCTCTCTCGCCTCTCGCTCTACCATCACTCTGCAGCACCACAGCTGTCACAATTCAACCCAAATGTGTGTGTGTGTACTTGTGAGAGCTTGGTAATGAGTGTGTATATTCCTGTGTGAGTATGCTGTGTGTTTGTGTTATTGTGTGCATACATGGGGGCGGAAGTGTGTGTGGGTGGCTGTATAGAATGTGCTTTGATCATGGTGGAGCAAACTCCCCTCATTAAAAGCGGGGGGGTGAGAGAGAAAGCGAGGGAGTGAAAGATGGAGGGAGACAGGTGGACATTGTCAAAGAGGGGAGAGAATCACCAGAAAGTGTAAAGAGAGAAAGGGAGAAGAGATGTCAAGAGACGGAGAGGGGGGATGTCAAGAGACGGAGAGGGGGATGTCAAGAGACGGAGAGGGGGGGTGTCAAGAGACGGAGAGGGGGAATGTCAAGAGACGGAGAGGGGGATGTCAAGAGACGGAGAGGGGGGATGTCAAGAGACGGAGAGGGGGGTGTCAAGAGACGGAGAGGGGGAATGTCAAGAGACGGAGGGGGGGGTGTCAAGAAACGGAGAGGGGGATGTCAAGAAACGGAGAGGGGGGATGTCAAGAGACGGAGAGGGGGATGTCAAGAGACGGAGAGGGGGGGTGTCAAGAGACGGAGAGGGGGAATGTCAAGAGACGGAGAGGGGGATGTCAAGAGACGGAGAGGGGGATGTCAAGAGACGGAGAGGGGGGGTGTCAAGAGACGGAGAGGGGGAATGTCAAGAGACGGAGAGGGGGGTGTCAAGAAACGGAGAGGGGGATGTCAAGAAACGGAGAGGGGGGATGTCAAGAGACGGAGAGGGGGGATGTCAAGAAACGGAAAGGGGGTTTGTCAAGGGACGGAGAGGGGGTGTCAAGGGACGGAGAGGGGGTGTCAAGGGACGGAGGGGGTGTCAAGAGACGGAGAGGGGGATGTCAAGAGACGGAGAGGGGGGGGTGTCAAGAGACGGAGAGGGGGATGTCAAGAGACGGAGAGGGGGGGGGTGTCAAGAAACGGAGAGGGGGATGTCAAGAAACGGAGAGGGGGGATGTCAAGAGACGGAGAGGGGGATGTCAAGAAACGGAAAGGGGGTTTGTCAAGGGACGGAGAGGGGGTGTCAAGGGACGGAGAGGGGGTGTCAAGGGACGGAGGGGGGTGTCAAGAGACGGAGAGGGGGATGTCAAGGGACGGAGAGGGGGACGTCAAGGGACGGAGAGGGGGATGTCAAGGGACGGAGAGGGGGATGTCAAGAGACGGAGAGGGGGTGTCAAGAGACGGAGAGGGGGGTGTCAAGAGACGGAGAGGGGGGATGTCAAGAGACGGAGAGGGGGGATGTCAAGAGACGGAGAGGGGGGGTGTCAAGAGACGGAGAGGGGGGGTGTCAAGAGACGGAGAGGGGGGATGTCAAGAGACGGAGAGGGGGATGTCAAGGGACGGAGAGGGGGGGATGTCAAGGGCGGTTGAGGAAAACATGTAAAGGATGATAGAGAGAAGAGCAAAGCCTAAGATGTAGATGGGAAGAGAGGGAAAGGATAGATGAGAGAGCATATGTGCAATAGCAAAGATACCTATTCCTGAAAGAGAATAGGTATCTTTACTCTCTCACTGAGTCCCTATGCACATCACAGGGACTCAGTGAGAGACCCCCAAAGAAGACTCTCATACCATACTGACAATCACTCAGTATGGATTGAGGGAGAGACAGTGAGATGGAGGGAGAGAGAAAGAGAGAGTGAGAGAGAGTGGGAGAGTTAGCGGGCAAAGAGTGATACTGTGTGACAAAGAGGTGGCTGCAGACAGGGGAAAAAGAGAGAGACTGAGAGAGAGAGAGAGAGAGAGAGAGAGAGAGAGAGAGAGAGAGAGAGAGAGAATGAGAGAGAGAGAGCGAGTGGGAGACAGAAACCAAGACTGACAGAAAGCTAATGAGCAGTGAGCCAGTGTGATATGGAGGGGAGGAAGGTAGCAAGGGAGAGAGGGAGGGAGAGAGGGAGCACAGCACACTTTCATCTAGAGTCTGCTTTGAGAATGTTTCATCATAAAAGCAAAAATAATCTTAAAAGGAAAAAAGGGGAAACTCTTTTGGAAATTCACAAAATGGCGTCAGCAAGAGAGCGGGCAAAACAGAATAGACTATACCAGCAAAGGAAAAAAAGACGGAGGGATCCAGAGAAATTAAATGGGAGAAAGAGATGGGGATATAGAAAAAGCTATGCTGTCCCAATAGTCTTAACAAGCTTCAGCTCCTCATCTCCCTCTCTTCATGACCACTGGTCAAACAACATGGTTAAAATATACACTGTATATACAAAAGTATGTGGACACCCCTTCAAATTAGTGGATTTGGATATTTCGGCCAAACCCGTTGCTGACACGTGTATAAAATCGAGCACACAGCTATGCAATCTCCATAGACAAACATTGGCAGTAGAATGGCCTTACTGAAAAGCTCAGTGACTTTCAACGTGGCACCATCATAGGACACGAAGGATTTACTGCAGAAACCGGACCGGATCCAAAACCCCGTCATTCACATGAAGAATACAGGGGACGCAGGTCAAGGTGCCTTGTGAGAATTCGTTGGCGAGTGGGTAACAAGCTTCTACCATCTGTCCTATTGGACAGTGTGCAATCATTGGAGAATAAACTGGATGAGCTCCATTCAAGACTATCCTACTAACGGGACATTAAAAACTGTAATATCTTATCTTTCACCGAGTCGTGGCTGAACTACGGATAACATACATCTGGCTTTCCGTTCATCGGCAAGATAGAGCAGCTGCCTCCGGTAAGACAAGGGGTGGCGGTCTGTGTCTATTTGTCAACAACAACTGGTGCGTGAAATCTCTGAGGTAGAGAATCTCATGATAAGCTGCAAACCACACTATTTACCAAGAGAGTTTTTTTTATCTATATTTATCATAGCTGCCCATTTACCACCACAAACCGATGCTGGCACTAAGACCGCATTCAACGAGCTGTATAAGGAGCAAAGAAGAAAATGCTCATCTAGAGGCGGCCCTAGTGGCCGGGGACTTTAATGCAAGAAAACTTAAATCCGTTTTACCTAATTTATTCCAGCATGTTACATGTGCAACCAGAGGGAAAAAAACTCCAGACCACCTTTACTCAACACACAGAGATGGATACAAAGCTCTCCCTCGCCATCCATTCCTCCTGATTCCTGATTACAAGCAAAAACTAAAGCAGGACATACCAGTGACTCACTCAATACGGAAGTGGTCAGATGATGCAGATGCTACGCTACAGTACTGTTTTGCTAGCACAGACTGGAATATATTCTGGGATTCATCCAATGGCATTGAGGAGTATACCACCTCAGTCACCGGCTTCATATATAAGTGCATCAACGACGTCATTCCCACAGTTTCCGTACGTACATACCCCAACCAGAAGCCATGGATTACAGGAAAGATCCGCACTGAGATAAAGGGTAGAGCTGCGACTTTAAAGGACTCATATAATAAATCCCGCTATGCCCTCCGACGAACCATCAAACAGGTAAAGCGTTGATACAGGACAAAGATTGAATCCTACTACACCGGCTCCGACTGGACCATTCTAATATGGACTACAAAGGGAAACCCAGCCGCAAGCTGCCCAGTGACACGAGCCTACCAGACGAGCTAAATGACTTCTATGCATGCTTGCCTCGATGAGAGTGTTGTGGAAATTCTACACAGGGACACTCAGAGTCAATCTTAAATTAATCAATGTTTTATTAACCTCTCTGGCCCACCCGAGACGCAATCGCCCCACCTTGCCAACAATAAATGCAAATGCGCTACGCCAAATGCTAATAGCACTCGTTAAAACTCAAACGTTCATTAAAACTCACATGCAGGGTACTCAATTCAAGCTACACTCGTTGTGAATCTAGCCAACGAGTCAGATTTGTAAAATGCTTTTCGGCGAAAGCATGAGAAGCTATTATCTGATAGCATGCAACACCCCGAAATACCAGAAGGGGAAGTAAACAAAGGAATTACCTTAGCCGGCCCTACACAAAACGCAGAAATAAAATATAAAACATTCATTAACTTTGACGAGCTTCTTTGTTGGCACTCCTATATGTCCCATAAACATCACAATTGGGTATTTTTTTTCGATTAAATCGGTCCTTGTATACCCAAAAAGTCAATTTATGAAGACCGTGAGATCCAGGAAAAACACTGTTTTTAAACGCAACGTTATTTTTTTTAATTAAAAAAGTTGCCTATAAACTTTGACAAAACACTTCAAACTACTTCTGTTATCCAACTTTAGGTATTAGTAAACGTTAATAAACGATCAAATTGATCACGGAGCGATCTGTATTCAATAGCTAGAAGTTTTCAAAACGAAGTCCATTTCCTCACGGCAAGCCATAGACAATACCGAGACTGGCGGACGGATTTTTTCTTTGTCGATTTTGTGATCAGGTTTCCTTGCGATTTTGACCACGGAACTCGTTCTGTTATAGTCACAGACACCATTGAAGCAGTTCTATGCACACATACTAATCATACGCATATACTATATTCCTGGCATGAGTAGCAGGATGTTGAAATGTTGCGCGATTTTTAACCAAATTTTGAAAGAAGCAGCCCGATCTCTAAGAGGTTTTAACAGTTAAATGAAGAGGTTCCAACAAGCTTGATGCACCATAGTACACATCTGTCAGGAGCTCCCTTGGGGCAGTCCCATTAATTATCTTATATACTTACACCGACAAGTTATGTTTGCATGATTTAGCTTATGAATTATTCATAATTCAAGACATATCACATTTACATAAGTATTCAGACTTTTACTCAGTACTTTGTCGAAGCACCTTTGGCAGCGATTACAGCCTCAAATCTTCTTGTGTATGACATTACTTGGCGCACCCTAATTTGGGAAGTTTCTTCTCTGCAGATCCTCTCAAGCTCTGTCATGTTGGATGGGGAGCGTCGGTGCACAGCTATTTTTAAGTCTCGCCAGAGATGTTTGATCAGGTTCAAGTTCGGAATCTGGCTGGGCCACTTAAGGACATTCAGAGACTTGTCCCAAAGTCACTCCGGCTTTGTCTTGGCTGTGGGCTTGGGGTTATTGTCCTGTTGGAAGGTGAACTTACACCCCAGTCTGAGGTCCTGAGCGCTCTGGAGCAGGTTTAAAATCAAAGATCTCTGCGTGCTTTGCTCCGTTCATCTTTCCCTTGATCTTGTCTAGTCTTCTAGTCCCTGCCGCTGAAAAACATCCCTAAAGCATGATGCTGCCACCTCCATGCTACAACATAGGGATTGTGTCAGAATTCCTCCAGACGTGACGCTTTGCATTCAGGTCAAAGAGTTTTTATCAGACCAGAGAATCTTGTTGCTCATGTTCCAAGAGTCCTTTTGGAGCCTTTTGGCAAACTCCAACTGGGCTGTCATGTCCTTTTTCCTGAGGAGTGGCTTCTGTCTGGCCAGTCTACCATAAAGGCCTGAACAGTGGAGTGCTGCACAGTGGGTTGTCCTTCTGGAAGGTTCTCCCATCTCCACAGAGGAAATCTGGAGCTCTGTCAGAGTGACCATCGGGTTCTTGGTCACCTCCTTGACCAAGGCCCTTCTCCTTTGATTTCTCAGGCTTTGAGTCTCGCTGGTTCCAAACATCTTCCATTTAAAGAATGATGGAGGCCACTGTTTTCTTGGGGACCTTCAATGATGCAGACATTTTTTTGGGTACCATTCCACAGATTTGTGCCTTGACACAATCCTGTCTTGCTGCTCTACGGACAATTCCTTCAACCTCATAGCTTGGTTTTTGATCATTTTTGACATTCACTGTTCTTTATATATATATTTTTTTTAAATTTAGCCTTCATTTAACTAGGCAAGTCAGTTAAGAACAAATTCTTATTTACAGTGACGGCCTACCGGGAAACAGTGGGATAGCTGCCTTGTTCAGGTGCAGAACGACAGATGTTTACCTTGTCAGCGAGGGTATTCGATCAAGCAACCTTTTGGTTACTGACCCAACACTCTAACCACTAGGCTACTGTTATCTGTGGGACCTTATATAGACAGGTGTGTGCATTTCCAAATCATGTCCAATCAATTGAATTTACCACAGGTGGACTCCGATCAAGTTGTAGAAGCATCTCAAGGATGATCAATGGAAACAGGATGCACCTGAACTCAATTTCGAATATCATAGCAAAGAGTCTGAATACTTATCTAAATAAGGTATTTCATTTAAAAAAACATTTTTTTATACATTTGCAAAAAATTCAAAAAACCTGTTTTCATTATGGGTTATTGTTTGTAGATTGATTTTGTTTTCTCCATTTCAGAATAAGGCTGTAATGTAACAAAATGTTGAAAAAGGGAAGGGGTCTGAATACTATCCGATATGCTGTGCAAGTAAAAGAGCTTAGGCCTGTGATATGAATTATATGGAGGATGGACTGTTCTTGTGTGTTAATGAAGTAGGAGGTGAATGTGTGTTTTTATTCCCTTGAGACAAATAGGGAAATACGTTCTGTTCAGGGAGCTGAGTTATTGACTTGACTGGTGGGGGTCGGACATGCAAAAGACTCGGACTGGCTGGGTGGTCTGGCTGAAATTTGATATAGAAGATCTTAATAAAGTGAATTTGAATTTGTTCATTTGTTAGGCTATTATCACGACTTCCGCCTAAGTCGTTCCCTCCCCTTGTTCGTGTTCGCAGGACGACGTCACCGACCTTCTAGCCATCTTCCATTTTTCATTTTCCATTGGTTTTGTCTTGTCTTCCTTCACACCTTGATTGTTTGATTGTATGTGATTGTGCTAGTCATGTGTTGGTGTGCGACGGGTTTTGTAATTTTTTTGTGCGACGGGTTTTGGTGTGCGACGGGTTTTGTAATTTTGTATATTTTGGTTTTTTGAGTTTTGTCAGCACTTATTAAACGACTCCGTTTATACCAAGTTTGTTCTCCTGCGCCTGACTTCCCTGCCACCAACACGCACCAACTACAGCTATTGGTTAAAGCTGCAACACAATGTTGATTATTGAATTATCATTGATCTACTGTAGTTCAGTCTTATCAATCACTTAAACACATTTAATAAGGGTCTCTTACCTAGCTTGATGACTGTGGGCATTGTTGCTTACTTTTTGTTGTACTACATAGAGACAGCTAGAAGGGCCATGGGTCATATTGGATTGTGTAGAAATTCAGGGAATTAGTTTTAGATGCCCCCAGAAATGTGAGGACCCTCAACCCCCCCGCCAAGTTACAGTGTGGCCCCCCCCACTTATAAAACAAAAGTTGCGCCCCTGTGTATAGGTATGGTATTGAGTCCTCTACTGTCTTTGTGTATGTCAGCTTACCATCTGCTAGAACTAAGTGCACAGAAAGAGAGAGGGGGGGGGGGGGGGTAGTAAGACATGGAATTAATCTAAACTTGAGCATTGGTTAAGTTGGTTAAGTACACAATGCCTACAGACTCAATGTTACACACTCACACATACTGTATACATAGACGTACTCACTGAATACACTTACTCAAACATTTTACTCTCCTTCTCACTCACTCTTTCTCTCTCTCTCTCTGTCTCATTCTCTCTCACACAGACACAGCAGAGAGAGGCCACGGCATGCTGAGGTGTGAAATGTATTTCACAGCCTGACACGCTCCATGAATCACTCTCGCCGTTGCTATAGCAACCCATTATGGGACATCGGCTCCGGGTAACACTTTAAATCGCTAACCTTTAGTCCACTTTGAAGTGCTCCACGGCAGGGACATTGTCTTAAGTCCACTTGAAAGGGCCCTAAAATAAGGAGTCTTTAGTTTTAACTCAGTATTGCAACCTTCCGTGAAACTTGGTATCATACAGTCTGAAGTTGTTCTTTTGGGAATGATGTCTGCAGACCAGACCATTTCAAACATTTATCACCTTTATCCTCCTCGGCAAGCAGAAGGAAACACAGAGAAAAACAAGGATGTGAAATTCAGACTAGCCATCCACTGCCTTTTTGTATACTGTATGTCTGGGTTGACTGCATACGCCATTGTCACTGTGTGTGTGTGTGTGTGTGTGTGTGTGTGTGTGTGTGTGTGTGTGTGTGTGTGTGTGTGTGTGTGTGTGTGTGTGTGTGTGTGTGTGTGTGTGTGTGTGTGTGTGTGTGTGTGGTGTATATGCAGTGTGTGTGTGTGTGTGTGTGTGTGTGTGTTTTCCTGTTGTCTGTGTGTATGTACAGTATGTCTCTGTATCTGCGGCTTATGGGTGTACGTATGTGTGTGTTAATGTGGCTTATGTGTGTTGGTACCTAAGCCAATCATTGTGCTAGTTAATGAACAGATCAGAGCTACAGGGTCCTGATGGAACCCTTACGGAACACTGTCACTAATGCAACACTCCAACCTCTAGATAGAACAACCTGCACCTTCACTACCACTAACACTGTCACACACACCCCCCCTCTCTCTCTGGCTCTCTCTCCGCCGCTGTTGATCAACGAAAGGGGAGAGGGAGGTCATAGGCAAAATGAAAGAGAGAATAGGTAATCAGAGAAATTGGATGCTGGGAGGAAGAGAAGGAGATGAGGAACACTGACTCTATAGATAGACGTTATTACACAATAGTGTTACATGACCTACCCCGCTTGGAGAGTCTGGTTTGATGATGTCATACTGAACCAGTGAACCATCAAGGGACTGATTTACACCCGGGCCGGTCTCCCGTGATACAAGTCTGTATCCGACATCCATCCATGTCTAAGGACGACAGGAGATGCCGTGGAAATCCACTGCTAAGGGAAAAGGTCAGCTGTTACCTTCAAGTAGGTTTCTGTTTCGCTAGGGTGTTGTGGATGAGGATGGTGGACAGGTGTAGGCATCTGGTTCTGGTTCCTAAGGTTGCCGAGAAAGTTGTTTTTTATATTTTTGTTTTAAGTCTATCTCAAACTTTAACCCTTACCTTAACCATTCTGAGTTAATGTTTGGGATAGTTTTAAAACAAAAAATCTCAAAAACAACTTTCTATTGCTGGATTTGAAGATGCAACCTCTGGCACCGGAGGCAGGTGCTTATGAAGGTACCAGCTCTGACTGTTGCCCCTGGTGGACGGTTTTCAACGTCATTTCTTGGATGCGCGTAAGCATCTGCCTCTAGTGCCAAAGCTTGCAAGTTCGAATCTCGCGATAGAAAGTTGTTTTGGCACCAGACATATGCGTACGCACATCTGCCATCGCTGTCCACAAAAGCCTAGCAGAAGCCTACTTGAAGGAAACAGTGCTCACTGCTGCCCCTAGTGGCCGGTTTCTTTGTCATCTGCTGATTTCCTTAGACATGGATGGATGTCCAAAACTGACTTGTATCATGGGTAAAATGGCTATGTTATGTGTGTGTGTGTGTGTGTGTGTGTGTGTGTGTGTGTGTGTGTGTGTGTGTGTGTGTATTACTATCCTCGTGAGTCCCGGAAAACCCCACATTTCCCGCTTCCCATGAGGACAAATACGTTTTGAAGCTTATGGGTTAGGCTTAGGGTTACAATTAGGCTAGGGTTACAATTAGGTTAGGGGTTAAGATTAGGTTAGGGGTCACAATTAGGTTAGGGTTACAATTAGGGTTAGGGTTACAATTAGGTTAGGGGATAAATCCTGTTGATACTACCCATCCCGGATCCGGGATCGTGAATACAGCCTCAGGCTCATTAGCATAACGCAACGTTAACGATTTCTGAAAATCGCAAATGAAATGAAATAAATATGCCTGCTCTCAAGCTTAGCCTTTTCTTAACAACACTGTCATCTCAGATTTTCAAAATATGCTTTTGAACCATAGCAAATCAAGTATTTGTGTAAGAGTATTGATAGCTAGCTTAGCATTTAGCGTAGCATTTAGCATGCAACATTTTCACAAAAACCAGAAAACCAAATAAATAAAATCATTTACCTTTGAAGAACTTTGGATGTTTTCAATGAGGAGACTCTCAGTTACATAGCAAATTTCAGTTTTTCCTGAAAGAATCTTTGTGTAGGATAAATCGCTCCGTTTTGTACATCACATTTGGCTACCGAAACGAACCAAAAATTCAGTCACCAAAACGTCAAACTTTTTCCAAATTAACTCCATAATATCGACCGAAACATGGCAAACGTTGTTTAGAATCAATCCTCAAGGTGTTTTTTCACATATCTCTTCATTGATATGCCGTTCGTGGAAGCCTGCTTTCGTCTCAGAATCCCATGGAAAAATACCAGCAGCTGAAAATGACGCAACAATTTCGACGGAGGACACCGGGCGGACACCTGGCAAATATAGTCTCTTATGGTCAATCTTCCAATGATATGCCTACAAATACGTCACAATGCTGCAGACACCTTTGGGAAACGATAGATAGGGCAGGCTCATTTCAGTCACATTTATAGCCATATAAGGAGACAATGAAAAACAGAGCCTCAAAAATCCTGCTCATTTCCTGGTTGCAGTTTCATCTTGGTTTTGCCTGTAGCTCCTGTTCTGGGGCACTCACAGACAATATCTTTGCAGTTCTGGAAACTTCAGAGTGTTTTCTTTCCAAAGCTATCAATTATATGCATAGTCGAGCATCTTTTTGTGACAAAATATTGTGCTTAAAACGGGCACGTCTTTTTATCCAAAAATGAAATAGCGCCCCCATAGATTTAACAGGTTTTAAGGTTAAGGTTAGGTTAGGGTTACAATTAGGTTAGGGGTTAAGGTTAAGGTTAGGTTAGGGTTACAATTAGGCTTAGGGTCACAATTAGGCTTATGGTTACACCTAGGGTTAGGGTTACAATTAGGTTAGGGTTACAATTAGGTTAGGGTTACAATTAGGTTAGGGTTACAATTAGGTTAGGGTTACAATTAGGTTAGGCTTACAATTAGGTTAGTGTTACAATTAGGCTTGGGTTACAATTAGGTTAGGGTTACAATTAGTTTAGGGTTACAATTACGTTAGGGGTTAAGGTTAGGTTAGGGTTACAATTCGGTTAGGGTTACAATTAGTTTAGGGTTACAATTAGATCAGGGTTACAATTAGGTCAGGGTTACAATTAGGTTCGGGTTACAATTAGGGTTAGGGTTAGGGTTACAATTAGGTTAGGTTTACAATTAGGTTAGGGGTTAAGGTTAAGGTTAGGTTAGGGTTACAATTAGGCTTAGGGTCACAATTAGGCTTATGGTTACACCTAGGGTTAGGGTTACAATTAGGTTAGGGTTACAATTAGGTTAGTGTTACAATTAGGTTAGGGGTTAAGATTAGGTTAGGCTTACAATTAGGTTAGTGTTACAATTAGGCTTGGGTTACAATTAGGTTAGGGGTTAAGATTAGGTTAGGCTTACAATTAGGCTTGGGTTACAATTAGGCTTGGGTTACAATTAGTTTAGGGTTACAATTACGTTAGGGATTAAGGTTAGGTTAGGGTTACAATTCGGTTAGGGTTACAATTAGTTTAGGGTTACAATTAGATCAGGGTTACAATTAGGTCAGGGTTACAATTAGGTTTGGGTTACAATTAGGGTTAGGGTTAGGGTTACAATTAGGTTAGGTTTACAATTAGGTTAGGGGTTAAGGTTAAGGTTAGGTTAGGGTTACAATTAGGCTTAGGGTCACAATTAGGGTTATGGTTACACCTAGGGTTAGGGTTACAATTAGATTTAGGGTTACAATTAGGGTTAGGGGTTAAGGTTAAGGTTAGGTTAGGGTTACTATTAGGTTCGGGTTACAATTAGGTTAAGGTTACAATTAGGTTAGGGTCACAATTAGGTTAGGGTTACAATTAGGTTAGGGTCACAATTAGGTTAGGGTTACAATTAGGTTAGGGTTACAATTAGGGTTAGGGTTACAATTAGGTTAGGGTTACAATTAGGTTAGGGTTACAATTAGGCTCAGGGTCACAATTAGGCTCAGTGTCACAATTAGGTTAGGGTTACAATTAGGTTAGGGGTTACAATTAGGTTAGGGGTCACAATTAGGTTAGGGGTTACAATTAGTTTAGGGGTTAAGATTAGGTTAGGGTTACAATTAGAGGTAGAGTTAGAGTTAGAGTTAGAGTTAGGGGTTAGGGAAAATATGAATTTGAATGGAAATAAATGTTATGTCCCCATAATGATAGTAAAACATTTGGTATGTGAGCTTCCTCTGCCTCTGTGGTCTCTCTACAGTATGTTGCTCTGCCTCTGTGTTCTCTCTACAGTATGTTGCTCTGCCTCTGTGGTCTCTCTACAGTATGTTGCTCTGCCTCTGTGTTCTCTCTACAGTATGTTGCTCTGCCTCTGTGGTCTCTCTACAGTATGTTGCTCTGCCTCTGTGGACTCTCTACAGTATGTTGCTCTGCCTCTGTGGTCTCTCTACAGTATGTTGCTCTGCCTCTGTGGTCTCTCTACAGTATGTTGCTCTGCCTCTGTGTTCTCTCTACAGTATGTTGCTCTGCCTCTGTGTTCTCTCTACAGTATGTTGCTCTGCCTCTGTGGTCTCTCTACAGTATGTTGCTCTGCCTCTGTGGTCTCTCTACAGTATGTTGCTCTGCCTCTGTGTTCTCTCTACAGTATGTTGCTCTGCCTCTGTGGTCTCTCTACAGTATGTTGCTCTGCCTCTGTGGTCTCTCTACAGTATGTTGCTCTGCCTCTGTGGTCTCTCTACAGTATGTTGCTCTGCCTCTGTGTTCTCTCTACAGTATGTTGCTCTGCCTCTGTGGTCTCTCTACAGTATGTTGCTCTGCCTCTGTGGTCTCTCTACAGTATGTTGCTCTGCCTCTGTGTTCCTCTGCCTGTGTGCATGTGTTTTCTGTGTGAATGGCGAGTCTCCCATCATCACAGTCAGAGCTCTGCCTTCCAGGTAATGGACCATAGAGATCTGGACTCACAGTAGGAGCTCTGCCTTCCAGGTAATGGACCATAGAGATCTGGACTCACAGTAGGAGCTCTGCCTTCCAGGTAATGGACCATAGAGATCTGGACTCACAGTAGGAGCTCTGCCTTCCAGTTAATGGACCATAGAGATCTGGACTCACAGTAGGAACCACTCAGAGAAAGAACAGGATATATCCTCTCTCGCCCAATGTATTACGTAACATGTTCGTACACACACACACACACACACACACACACACACACACACACACACACACACACACACACACACACACACACACACACACACACACACACACACACACACACACACACACACACACACACACACACACACACACACACACGAGAGTACAGACCTTCATCAAATATTCACCGTTCTGAGGGAGATTCTACCACTAATGGGATGTACATTACTTCACCTGAACTATACTGTATAAACTACAATAATTTGTGTAGTCAATAAAATATCATTGTGTATTATTGTATATCGTTTTGAGGCAACAAAGTTTCTATCTTGGAGTCCAGCCCCCGTTATGTTGTCATCGCATGATAGATGCTATAAGCAGTCATAACACGCATATGTCATTTTGACATAGCCTGTGGGATGGTAACTATAGATGTATGAGTGTATTAGCTATGTTATATCATGTTCTGACAAGTACAGAAGCTCCTATTCCAACACGTTCTGATATTACTACGGGAGCTCGTCCAGGACGGGTCCCTAGCGTGCTGTGTGCATTTCATACAGATCAGAGAAGATATTTGTAAACAACAGTAGGAGCGCACGCACAACCACACACACATGTAACTACACACAGGCAAGCACACACACACACACAACCCCCTCCTGTTGCTACTCAGAGCCACTGTCTGCACTCAGCTCATCTGGCCTGAGGGTTGCCAAGGCAACAGGCATCGCTAGGTGATCAGGGGCACTCGTATAGCCCAAGGTCAAGTGGGCTGCCTTGGGATAATGAATGTGTGTGTGAGAGAGGGAGATAATAGATCCCTCCATACCCTAAATCAGGGATGGGCAACTTTGATGGGGGTGGGGGCCACAAAAAAAACAGAACTCATCACGATGGGCCGCAGTGGCTCGTGGGACTGCGTACCCATAACCATAGCCCACATTCAAGACTCATTTCATGCAATTCGACTAATTTTGCCATGGGGCAGAGAGAAATGTTTTCAGTTATACAGCTAATTTACTGCAATTCTACACATTTTGCCATAGGGTGGGTGGAAGCAAATGTTTGCAGTTTTTAATCTAATAACTGATGATCAATGTGTCCCACCCACAGGAGGTTGGTGGCACCTTAATTGGGGAGGACGGGTAATGACTGGAGTGGAATCAGTGGAATGGTATCAAACACATGGTTTCCATGGTTTCCAGGAGTTTGATGCAGTTCCATTTGCTCCGTTCCGCTCATTATTATGAGCCATCCTCCCCTCAGCTGCATCCACTGGTCCAACCCTGCTCGGTAATTCGACCATGCTTACTACACATTTAGATAGCTGGCCGCTAGACTAACTTACCAATCCAAATGTTTTCTGACAAGGGTTCATTGAGTGACTGCTTGAAGCACAAACACATTTCAAAATTACACTTTGTGTCCTATTCTTTTCGGGTATTGTGGTGGTAGAATCATGTTATGAGTTTGCTTGCTGTCGGCAGGGACTGGGGAGTTTGTCAGGATCAAAAGAAAAATGAAAAGAGCAAAGCCCGGGTACAAAGTAGAGGAAAGCCCTGCTCGGTCTTCTGAAAACCCAACCCTGGCATAGAGTTTGATTTTTCATCTGGACAATTACACACTTTTCAATGCCAAAAACATAGAAGGGCTATTCCAAAAGGTGTTGAGTGTTCCTGAGTGATCCAGCCTCAGTCCTGACTTAAATCTGCTTCAAAATCAGAGACAAGTTTGGAATAATGGTTTGCATCAATGACTCCCAAGCCATTTTACGGAGTTTGAGCAATTTGGACAACAACAATGGATACATGTTGCCCTAAGAATTGTGCAAAGTTAGTAGAATTTTATACAAAATGATTCACAGCTGTAATGGTTGCTGAAGGTGCTTCAAACAAGACAGCGCAAGGGGTGTGTAGAGTTTCACTAGCGTCTGTATGCATCTCTGCATGTGTGTGTGTGTGTGTGTGTGTGTGTGTGTGTGTGTGTGTGTGTGTGTGTGTGTGTGTGTGTGTGTATGTGTGTGTGTGTGTGTGTGTGTGTGTGTGTGTGTGTGTGTGTGTGTGTGTGTGTGTGTGTGTGTGTGTGTGTGTGTGTGTGTGTGTGTGTGTGTGTGTGTGTGTGTGAATATCTACAGTCTGCCATCAAGTTTTGCAGAGCTTCCTAAATCCCCTAATACACACACACACACACACACACACACACACACACACACACACACACACACACACACACACACACACACACACACACACACAGTATAGTCTCATACGGTAGTTCCGGCATTAGTGAGAACATGTTTAACATTGGTCGCTTTCTCTCTTAATTTTGCCTCAACCTTTTCGCTCTACTGTTCTCCACTCTTCATTTTTCACCTCTTTCTCTGCCTTTCTCCCCTCCCTCTACCCTCTCTCACTCTCTTCCTTTTCTCTTCCCCACCCTTCTCGTTCCCCCTCTCTCCGTCTCTGTCTCTCTCTCTCTCTTATTGTTTAATCTAGCATTAATGTTTGTCCGAGTTGGAGAGCACATAAATATTCTCTGTTTCCAGACAAAATCCTTATTTTCCCCATCTCAAACACACACACACGCGCACACACACACACACACACACACACACACACACACACACACACACACACACACACACACACACACACACACACACACACACACACACACACACACACACACACACACACACACACACACACAGACATGGGTACATGGACATACAGGCTGACGTGGTCACATGCACACCGACACACATAGACATGTACGCATGCGCAATTCACACAAATTTAAGGGAGCACACACATTTCATGCCGGCATGTACTGTACTGCGACACACACCAAGTCAATCCCTTAGCTCCCTGTCATCTCATCTGAATACCCGATTACTGTGGGGGGGTGTGTGTGTTATTCTGCTTCCAGATTTTCCTCCTCATCTCAAGGCATAACCCGTCAATCTGGGGCCAGGATTGGGATTATAATCTACAGGGACAAACTCTAGAGGAAAATGGTTTTGCTCCATATGTTTAGCCATAGTGCATGGTCTGTTACTTTGTTCGATCCTTTTCAAATGTTTTTGTTTTTTTCAATCCTGGCCTAAAATATGAGAACATATAAAAGGACATTCCCTGTATATAACAGTCTATTTTGCACGTTTTTATACCTGACTATACAGTCGTGGCCAAAAGTTTTGAGAATGACACAAATATTAATTTACACAAAGTTTGCTGCTTCAGTGTCTTTAGATATTTTTGTCAGATGTTACTATGGAATACTGAAGTATAATTACAAGCATTTCATAAGTGTCAAAGGCTTTTATTGACAATTACATGAAGTTGATGCAAAGAGTCAATATTTGCTGTGTTGACCCTTCTTTTTCAAGACCTCTGCAGTTCACCCTGGCATGCTTTCAATTAACTTCTGACCCACATTCTGACTGATGGCAGCCCATTCTTGTATAATCAATGCTTGGAGTTTGTCAGAATTTAAGGGTTTTTGTTTGTCCATTCGCCTCTTGAGGATTGACCACAAGTTCTCAATGGCATTAAGGTCTGGAGAGTTTCCTGGCCATGGCCCCAAAATATCAATGTTTTGATCGCCGAGCCACTTAGTTATCCCTTTTGCCTTATGGCAAGGTGCTCAATCATGCTGGAAAAGGCATTGTTCATCACCAAACTGTTCCTGGATGGTTGGGAGAAGTTGCTCTCTGAGGATGTGTCGGTACCATTCTTTATTCATGGCTGTGTTCTTAGGCAAAATTGTGAGTGAGCCCACTCCCTTGGCTGAGAAGCAACCCCACACATGAATGGTCTCAGGATGCTTTACTGTTGGCATGACACAGGACTGTTGGTAGCACTTACCTTGTCCTCTCCGGACAAGCTTTTTTCCAGATGCCCCAAATATTCTGAAAGGGGGTTCATCAGAGAAAATGACTTTTTCCCCAGTCCTCAGCAGTCCAATCCCTGGACCTTTTGCAGAATATCAGTCTGTCCCTGATGTTTTTCCTGGAGAGAAGTGGCTTCTTTGCTGCCCTTCTTAACACCAGGCCATCCTCCAAAAGTCTTCGCCTCACTGTGCATGCAGATGCACTTACACCTGCCTGCTGCCATTCCTGAGCAAGCTCTGTACTGGTGGTTCCCCGATCCCGCAGCTGAATTAACTTTAGGAGACGGTCCTGGCGCTTGCTGGACTTTCTTTGGCGCCCTGAAGCCTTCTTCACAACAATTGAACTGCTCTCCTTGAAGTTCTTGATGATCGGATAAATGGTTGATTTAGGTGCAATCTTACTGGCAGCGATATCCTTGCCTGTGAAGCACTTTTTGTGCAAAGCAATGATGATGGCACGTGTTTCCTTGCAGGTAACAATGGTTGACAGAGGAAGAACAATGATTCCAAGCACCACCCTCCTTTTGAAGCTTCCAGTCTGTTATTCGAACTCAATCAGCATGACAGAGTGATCTCCAACCTTGTCCTCGTCAACACTCACACCTGTGTTAACAAGAGAATCACTGACATGATGTCAGCTGGTCCTTTTGTGGCAGGGCTGAAATGCAGTGGAAATGTTTTTGGGGGATTCAGTTCATTTGCATGGCAAAGAGGGACTATGCAATGAATTGTAATTCATCTGATCACTCTTCATAACATTCTGGAGTATGTGCAAATTGCCATCATACAAACTGAGGCAGCAGACTTTGTGAAAATTAATATTTGTGTCATTTTCAAAAATGTTGGCCACGACTGTATGTGTGTGAGTCCTGGAAGAGGACATTTGGTGAGCCTTATCATCAAACTGCCTGTCCTGATTATGTGTCGATGGTAAGAATCCTCTGTGTTTGGTATAGAAGAGGACATTTGGTGAGCCTTATCATCAAACTGCCTGTCCTGATTATGTGTCGATGGTAAGAATCCTCTGTGTTTGGTATGGAAGAGGACATTTGGTGAGCCTTATCATCAAACTGCCTGTCCTGATTATGTGTCGATGGTAAGAATCCTCTGTGTTTGGTATGGAAGAGGACATTTGGTGAGCCTTATCAAACTGCCTGTCCTGATTATGTGTCGATGGTAAGAATCCTCTGTGTTTGGTATGGAAGAGGACATTTGGTGAGCCTTATCATCAAACTGCCTGTCCTGATTATGTGTCGATGGTAAGAATCCTCTGTGTTTGGTATGGAAGAGGACATTTGGTGAGCCTTATCAAACTGCCTGTCCTGATTATGTGATGAAGTTTTATACTAAAGAGATTAAAAGTTCACATGAGAGGGTTACTGAGAGAGACGGAGAGAGCAAAAGAGAGAGAGGAAAAAAAAGAGGGAAGGAAAAGAGAGAGATGCGAGGAGGTTTCTGATGTGTGTGTGTGTATTTGTGCAAGTGCTTGTCAGGTTGGCTGTAGGCGACTGTGCTTTAATCAGTGTCCAGGCTGTTAGGTTTGTTACAGTCGCTCTCTCTCTCTCTTAACGAGCCTCACAATCTTTGATTAAGAATGGCTAAGCTTCAATGCAGCTAGAGGGTTCAAATCCGACACACACGTACAAACACACACACAAACACGTACTTTACTGAAACAGAGAGATAAGCATCCCATTCGAAACACTGACAGAACGTTGTACACACACTCGTACAAATTAGTATGCAGTCTACGCACAAAACATGTGCCAGTGCAGGTGCAAACTCACTAGCTCACACACACACACACACACACACACACACACACACACACACACACACACACACACACACACACACACACACACACACACACACACACAAAACATTGCTGCTTGTGCACGTGCAATCCCAAATCAAACACATACAGAACAACCAGCCCGGCTCGCCGTTGCCTAGACGACCAGCATCCCTTTATCGACTGCAGAGCGAAGTTACTATGGAAACACCGGATGCCTAAAGGGGGGAGAATCATTAATTGGAATGAGAGATGGAGGGAAGAGAGAGAATAGAGAGAGAGGGACAGACTAAAGTGAAGGAAGGAGAGACATCAGATAGAGATGTAAAGAGAGATGGAGAGATGGACAGAGGGAGAGAAAAGATAGATGGAGAGATAGAGAGATGGACAGAGGGAGGGAAACTAGAGATGGGAAGATGGACAGGGAGAGAAAATAGAGATGGAGAGAAGGATAGAGAGAAAGAAAGAGAGATGAGTGAGACAGAGGGAGAGAAATGAGAGATGGACTGAGGGAGAGAACAGAGAGATGGAGAGATGGACAGAGGGAGAAAACAGTTGTGATTTATTTATCTTAGTGAGCTCTTGCCCGTGGTGTATAGAACAGAACAGACAGGCAGTCAGAAACAACTTCCCGCTGGGTTTTTATGATGCAGACATACAGATGGACACACACACACACACATACACACACTGAAAGAGAGACATAAAGACAGGAAAGCGAGGCACTTAAACATAGTCTATCTGCCACCTGTATACCTTCCTCTCTTGCCTTGATGAAGCCAAAATAAGCCCTGTGTCAGGATGGGCTGCTTGCTCAGCTCTCTGGTGTAATGGAGGGAGTTCCACATCTCAACAGGGTTTGTGTGGCAGACCAATGTAGGCCACAGTGATGGAGGTTACCTACAGTACCCTTCCTTATGGGTTACTGTTACACACTAACCCCTCTGGACTCAACGGGACTGCACATGTGTGTGCGTGCATGTACACACACAAACACACAAAAACACAATCCATATTTGAGTCTTTTATATCAACTGCGATGGCAACTAGAAAGGAGATTTTACATGAAGTAAAGTTGTGTGACCAGCTTCATCTCTTAAATAGTATGTTTGTGGTAGTTGAAGAAGCTTAAAACGTTTTAGTGAAGCAGTGAAATATAGTACAAGGTAAAAATATATCTGGTCTGATTACTTTAATAGACTACTATATCAACCTTATTACTTTGGAGTGTGGGGCAGTTAGATCACATATTTCATCACTAATAACTACACTCAGACTAGTACATTTTACTCATGAGAAATTCTAAGTCTTTTAGGCAATTATTTGGAGAGAGAAATATGATGATGTGGAAGAAGTTTAGAAGTGTGTTAGTGTCCAAATGTAGTCTGGTGTAGTAGAGAGAGTGACTGTTTAATAAATGGTTGATACCTTCAGTGGGAGACTAGGTATTAGTAGTGCGTAGCCTGGTGTAGTAGAGGGAGTGACTGTTTAATAAATGGTTGATACCTTCAGTGGGAGACTAGGTATTAGTAGTGCGTAGCCCAGAAGTACTAGTAGCAGTACATTGCATAGTAATAGTGAATGTTTTAGATATTGTAGGTATGACATGGGTTAGTTATAGTACGTGGGGTTGCTCTTGTAGTTTCCTTAGTGAGTGTGGGTGTAACGGCTGTTGGAAGGAGAGGACCAAAGTGCAGCGTGGTATGTGTCCATATTTATTTAATGAACACTGAAATGACAAAAATAACAAAGCGAACGACCGAAACAGTTCTGGCTGGGGCAGATACACAACAAAAAACATAGAACAAAACATAGAATGCCCACCCCAACTCACGCCCTGACCAAACTAAAATAGAGACATCAAAAAGGATCTAAGGTCAGGACGTGACAGTGGGAGTTGTTATAGTGGTTTAGTTTAGTTGGTTTGTGTGAGCTGTGTGACATAATCAGCCTATGTGCTCCCCAAATGCAAACATTTTAATGGCAGAAGATATTTATGTTCTGATTTCAGATTTGATTAGCAGATACAGTTGAAGTCGGAAGTTTACATACACCTTAGCCAAATACATTTAAACTCAGTTTTCACAATTCCTGACATTTAATCCTAGTAACAATTCCCTGTCTTAGGCCAGTTGGATCACCAATTTGTTTTAAGAATGTGAAATGTCAGAATAATAGTAGAGAATTATTTATTTCAGCTTTTATTTCTTTCATCACATTCCCAGTGGGTCAGAAGTTTATATACACTCAATTAGTATTCGGCATTGCCTATAAATTGTTTAACCTGGGTCAAACATTTTGGATAGCCTTCCACAAGCTTCCTACAATAAATTGGGTGAATTTGGCCTATTCCTCCCATTCCTGCTGACTCAGTTACACCACTGAAAAAGTGTGTGCGTGCAAGGAGGCCTACAAACATGACTCAGTTACAGCAGCTGATGGAACTGAGTCAGGTTTGTAGGCCTCCTTGCACGCACACACTTTTTCAGTTCTGCCCACAAATTTTCTATAGGATGGAGATCAGGAATTTGTGATGGCCACTCCAATACCTTGACTTTGTTGTCCCTAAGCCATTTTGCCACAACTTTGGAAGTTTGCTTGGGGTCATTCTCCATTTGGAAGACCCATTTGCAACCAAGCTTTAACTGACTGATGTCTTGAGTTGTTGCTTCAATAAATCTACATAATTTCCCCTCTCATGATGCCATCTATTTTGTGAAGTGCACCAGTCCCTCCTGCAGCAATGCACCCCCACAACATGATGCTGCCACCCCCGTTCTTCACAGTTGGGATGGTGTTCTTCGGCTTGTAAGCCATCCCCTTTTCCTCCAAACATAATGATGGTCATTATGACCAAACAGTTCTATTTTTTTTTCATCAGACCAGAGGACATTTCTCCAAAATGTACGATCTTTGTTCCCATGTTGTCACGATCGTCGTAAGGAACGGACCAAAATGCAGCGTGGAATATGTTCATGATGAAGTTTTTAATTAAAGAAAGCACTGAACACTGAAGACAAACTATACAAAACAATAAACGAATAACGACCGTGAAGCTATAATGAGAACTGTGCTGAGACTCTTACCTCTTACCTCTCTCACTAGCTTTAAGCACCAGCTGTCAGAGCAGCTCACAGATCACTGCACCTGTACATACAGTAGCTCATCTGTAAATATCCCATCCAATCTACCTCATCTCCATACTGTATTTATTTATTTACTTGCTCCTTTGCACCCCAGTATCTCAAATTGCACATTCATCTTCTGCAAATCCTACCATTCCAGTGTTTTAATTGCTATATTGTAATTACTTTGCCATCATGGCCTATTTATTGCCTTCCCTCTCTTATCCTACCTCATTTTCACATGCTGTATATAGATGTCTCTACTGTATTATTGACTGTACGTTTGTTTATTCCATGTGTTACTCTGTGTTGCTGTATGTGTCGAACTGCTTTGCTTTATCTTGGCCAGGTTGCAGTTGTAAATGAGAACTTGTTCTCAACTAGCCTACCTGGTTAAATAAAGGTGAAATAAAATAAAATAAAAACCTGTATTTAAACTTCCGACTTCAACTGTAAGTACACCAATATGTCCTATCCTCTGAGTTTCTGTCTAAAGTGCTGGGAAAATGGTCAAAATGTCCATTGTTTATCAAAGAGAATGAAGTTGATGTGGTTACTAAAACAACTGTATCATTTGATTGGTAGAAGATATTTCTAACCTGATTACAGTTTGAACAGCATGGCATCCGCTAAATGACTAAAATGTCAATTGTAAGTAGACTAAGATTTCATACGCTCTAAGTTATTGTTTAACTTGTTGCTAAAGTAGTCAAAATAGCTGATTTGTGTTGAAAGTGACATTGTTTACTGTGAATAGAATGCTGGAAGTCTTGTAGTTTTTACCTATGGGATCTTTAGAATGTTGAAGAAAAAAAATTAAAAGTATAAATGTTTAAAAAGTATAAATGTTATCAAAATCTTGTATAAAATGTATAAATGTTATCAAAATCTTGTATAAAATGTATAAATGTTATCAAAATCTTGTATAAATGTCACGACTTCTGCCGAAGTCGTTGCCTCTCCTTGTTCGGGCGATGCTCGGCGTTCGACGTCACCGGTCTTCTAGCCATCATTGATCCTTTTTTCATTTTCCATTGGTTTTGTCTTGTCTTCCCACACACCTGTTTTCAATCCCATTCATTACCTGTTGTGTATATAACCCTCTGTTTCCCCTCATGTCTTTGTCAGAGATTGTTTTATTGTCAGTGTAGTGTGTTTGTTGTACAGGTGCGCGTCGGGTCCTTGTACCCATGTTTGTTTGTTATGTACTTTTGGTGTTATGGAGCATACTCCGTGGACTTTATTAAAAGACTCCATTTTACACTCCATTGACTCTCCTGCGCCTGACTTCCCTGCCACCTATTACACCTATGCATGACAATAAAAAGTATAAATGTTATCAAAACATTGTATGAAAAGTATAAATGTTATCAAAAAGTTGTATGAAAAGTATAAACGTTATCAAATTGTTGTATAAAAAGTATAAATGTTATTAAAATGTTGTATGAAAAGTATAACTTATCAAAATGTTGTATAAAAAGTATAAATGTTATCAAAAAGTTGTATGAAAAGTATAAATGTTATCAAAATGTATAAAAAGTATAAATGTTATTAAAAAGTTGTATAAAAAGTATAAATGTTATCAAAATGTTGTATAAAAAGTATAAATGTATAAAAAGTATAAATGTTATCAAAAAGTTATGAAAAGTATAAATGTTATCAAAATGTTGTATAAAAAGTATAAATGTTATTAAAAAGTTGTATAAAAAGTCTAAATGTATAAAAAGTATAAATGTTATCAAAAAGTTGTATAAATTTAAAAAAGTATAAATGTTATCAAAAAGTTGTATAAAAAGTATAAATTTAAAAAAAACTATAAATGTTATCAAAAAGTTGTATAGAAAGTATAAATGTTATTAAAAAGTTGTATAAAAAGTATAAATTTAAAAAAAAGTATAAATGTTATCAAAAAGTTGTGTAAAAAGTATAAATTTAAAAAAAGTATAAATGTTATCAAAAAGTTGTATAAAAAGTATAAATGCTCTCAAAAAGTTGTATAAAAAGTATAAATGCTCTCAAAAAGTTGTATAAAAATTATAAATGCTCTCAAAAAGTTGCATAAAAAGTATAAATGTTATCAAAAAGTTGTATAAAAAGTATAAATGTTATTAAAAAGTTGTATAAAAAGTATAAATGTATAAAAAGTATAAATGTTATCAAAAAGTTGTATAAATTTAAAAAAGTATAAATGTTATCAAAAAGTTGTATAAAAAGTATAAATTTAAAAAAAACTATAAATGTTATCAAAAAGTTGTATAGAAAGTATAAATGTTATTAAAAAGTTGTATAAAAAGTATAAATCTAAAAAAAAGTATAAATGTTATCAAAAAGTTGTATAAAAAGTATAAATTTAAAAAAAGTATAAATGTTATCAAAAAGTTGTATAAAAAGTATAAATGCTCTCAAAAAGTTGTATAAAAAGTATAAATGCTCTCAAAAAGTTGTATAAAAAGTATAAATGCTCTCAAAAAGTTGCATAAAAAGTATAAATGTTATCAAAAAGTTGTATAAAAAGTATAAATGTTATTAAAAAGTTGTATAAAAAGTATAAATGTATAAAAAGTATAAATGTTATCAAAAAGTTGTATAAATTTAAAAAAGTATAAATGTTATCAAAAAGTTGTATAAAAAGTATAAATGCTCTCAAAAAGTTGTATAAAAAGTATAAATGTTATCAAAAAGTTGTATAAAAAGTCTAAATGTTATCAAAAAATTGTATAATAGAAACTTAATCCATGGCTTTTCTAGCTTTAACGGTGTAAGAGGAGTAGCGTTTTAAATAATAATAAAAAGTCTGATTATTATTTTAATTGTTTTTAAAGTAGTCTACTTACCTCTCTCAAGAGAGAGTTAATTAATTGGACTTGCAAAAGCAAAAGGTCCCACTTTAAATATTGTAACTTTTCCTCCTTTTTCTGCAGTAGAGTCTGGTATATTCAGACTAAGCGCACTCTCACTGCAGGAGAGACAATCACTGGCCTCCCATGAAATGCTCCCTCCCTCCCGCTCACTCTTGCCCCACTCCCACCCTTCCTCCCTCCTAATCTACTTCTTAGCTGTCTGTTCCACATGGTGCTGATATTTAAAGAGATCTGAAAATAACAACCATTTATTTCTGATCTATGCCATTTATCAGATAGCCTAAGCGTAGTGGGTCGATTATCGCAGAACAATGATTTGAGACAAAATGGAGAATCGACAATGCAGGTTTTGCATTTATGTATGTTAGACAATTGTAGTAGTATGTACAGTGCATTATAAAGTCTATTTTAGAAAGTGGGCACTGATGTTGGTACACCTACCGTCATAACACATTATGACACAGTCATATCCATATATATCATGATATGTCATAACAGCTGGGATAACGTGTCATAACTTGTCCTAATATGGTCATAACACTGTCATGACACACATGTTTAGTCTAGTTGTGACATATATATTAGGAAATGTTAAATATCATACTATTTACAAGTATAATTACATGGTTTGCCTTGTTTGGTAGGATTTGTGGGCTTTGACACACTTATGTATGTGTCATAACCAGAAATCAAATATTGCTAAATATTTCACAGCACATCTCTGTCATGACAGTGTTATTACAATGTTATGACAGGTTATATGTCAGCTGTTTTGACAGATGACACTCTAATGACCATGTCTCAACGTGTAAAGTGTTACCCTTTTGCTGGAGTAAAGTTTGATGGAGAGGGGGGGAGAATGGGTGTGCAGTATTTACTCTATATTTATTTAGAAGCGGTGGGCAGCCACTTCATTAACTATGATTGGAAATAAAGGATGGAAAAAACATTTTCAGTGTAAACTTAAACGACGAGATAAAAAGTGTGTAGAAAATATAATGGATCTTTACATCTTTTAAAGAAGATCATATTTGAGAACTACAAATCAACCAAGTAAAAAATAGACATTCAGGGAGAATCAAAAATTAAAAAGTGATATTGCCCTCTTTGATTTTGTTATAATGTTTGAATCACTGAGATAGCATAAGCATAAGAATACGGCAGAAGCCATGGCAAAATGTGTAGAATTGCTGTAAATTAGCTTTAAAACGTCTAAATAAACTTGTGGATTTTTTTTGTCTCCATTTACATTTGTTTCATCTGGCTGTTAACACATTGGACAATAGTGTAATATTGCATTGCTGTTTTGAAGGGCCCCAGTCTTTAATCACCGCTCTCTCCTGGCTATCATACTGGTAACAAGGCCTCTGTTGTGCTTTAGTTTTGAAGGGCCCCAGTCTTTAATCACCGCTCTCTCCTGGCTATCATACTGGTAACAAGGCCTCTGTTGTGCTTTAGTTTTGAAGGGCCCCAGTCTTAAATCACCGCTCTCTCCTCGCTATCATACTGGTAACAAAGCATTTGTTGTTCTTTAGTTTTGAAGGGCCCCAGTCTTTAATCACCGCTCTCTCCTGGCTATCATACTGGTAACAAGGCCTCTGTTGTGCTTTAGTTTTGAAGGGCCCCAGTCTTTAATCACCGCTCTCTCCTCGCTATCATACTGGTAACAAAGCATTTGTTGTGCTTTAGTTTTGAAGGGCCCCAGTCTTTAATCACCGCTCTCTCTTGGCTATCATACTGGTAACAAGGCCTCTGTTGTGCTTTAGTTTTGAAGGGCCCCAGTCTTTAATCACATTGAGGAAGTCACCGCTCTCTCCTTGCTGTTGTTATGCTGGTGAGGTTTGTGCCTTGAATGTGTTTATTGTGGGTCCTAGTGCTGGCTGGCTTTTAGTCTGTGGTTGGGTTCTGTCTTGCTGCCCATAACTGTGGTGATCCTACAAACTGTGTGATTCAATCTAACTAACTATCACACTATGTGGATTGATTGACTATGTGGATTGATTGACCCCATAGATATACAAAAACCCAAGAAAGGGAAAAAACACACATACCCACCCTCGTCACACCCTGACTTGACCAAATAATACATAAAACATAGATAACTAAGGTCAGGGCGTGACAGTTCCCCAGAGGTGCGGACTCCCGACCGCATACCTGAACTTATAGGGGAGGGTCCGGGTGGGCATCTGCCCTCGGTGGCGGCTTTGGTTCTGGACGACCCCCTTCTTTACACTGAGTCCACTCTTGTAGCACTGACCCGTGGATCATCGCCGGAGGCTCTGGACTGCGGATCCTTGCCATAGGCGCCGGGCTGGGAACCCCCGCTGCGTGGACCATCGCCGGATGTTCTGGACTGGGGACCGTCGCTGGAGACCCCGGACTGGGGACCTCTGCTGGAGGCCCCGGACTGGGGACCGTCGCTGGAGGCCCCGGACTGGGGACCGTCGCTGGAGACCCCGGACTGGGGGCCGTCGCTGGAGGCCCCGGACTGGGGACCATCTCTGAAGACCCCGGACTGGGGACCGTCGCTGGAGACCCCGGACTGGGGACCTCTGCTGGAGACCCTGGACTGGGGACCTCTGCTGGAGACCCCGGACTGGGGACCGTCGCTGGAGACCCCGGACTGGGGACCTCTGCTGGAGGCCCCGGACTGGGGACCCCGGACTGGGGACCTCTGCTGGAGACCCCGGACTGGGGGCCTCTGCTGGAGACCCCGGACTGGGGACCGTCGCTGGAGGCCCCGGACTGGGGACCGTCGCTGGAGGCACCGGACTGGGGACTCCGGACTTGGGACCATCTCTGAAGACCCCGGACTGGGGACCTCTGCTGGAGACCCCGGACTGGGGGCCTGTGCTGGAGACCCCGGACTGGGGACCGTCGCTGGAGGCCCCGGACTGGGGACCGTCGCTGGAGGCCCCGGACTGGGGACTCCGGACTTGGGACCATCTCTGAAGACCCCGGACTGGGGACCGTCGCTGGAGACCCCGGACTGGGGACCATCGCTGGAGACCCCGGACTGGGGACCTCTGCTGGAGACCCCGGACTGGGGACCTCTGCTGGAGGCCCCGGACTGGGGACCCCGGACTGGGGACCTCTGCTGGAGACCCCGGACTGGGGGCCTCTGCTGGAGACCCCGGACTGGGGACCGTCGCTGGAGGCCCCGGACTGGGGACCGTCGCTGGAGGCCCCGGACTGGGGACCCCGGACTTGGGACCATCTCTGAAGACCCCGGACTGGGGACCGTCGCTGGAGACCCCGGACTGGGGACCGTCGCTGGAGGCCCCGGACTGGGGACCGTCGCTGGAGACCCCGGACTGGGGACCTCTGCTGGAGACCCTGGACTGGGGACCTCTGCTGGAGACCCCGGACTGGGGACCGTCGCTGGAGACCCCGGACTGGGGACCTCTGCTGGAGACCCCGGACTGGGGACCTCTGCTGGAGGCCCCGGACTGGGGATCGTCGCTGGAGGCTCCGGACTGTGGCCCGTCGTTGGAGGTTCCGGACTGTGGCCCGTCGTTGCAGGATCTGTGAACTGTCGCCGGACGCTCTGGACTGGGTACGGTTGCCGGACGCTCTGGACTGGGTACTGTCGCCGGACGCTCTGGACTGGGTACGGTCGCCGGATGCTCTGGACTTGGTACTGTCGCCGGACGCTCTGGACTGGGTACTGTCGCCAGACACTCTGGACTGGGTACTGTCGCCAGACACTCTGGACTGGGTACTGTCGCCGGATGCTCTGGACTGGGTACTGTCGCCGGACGCTCTGGACTGGGTACTGTCGCCGGATGCGTAGACTGCAGGCCTGGTGCGTGGTGCCGGCACTGGTGGTACTGGGCTGGTGACACGCAACTCAGGGCGAGTGCGGGGAGGAGGAACAGGATGTACTGCACTGGAGGGAGAGTGCGAGGAGTTGGCACAGGACACACTGGGTCTTGAAGGTACACTGGAGACCTGGTGTGTATAGCCGGCATCAATTGTTCTGGAACTTTAACACACTTCTCAGGACGAGTACGGAGAGCTGACTCAGTTGGCACCAAACTGACAACACGTTATTTTATTCCAAATCCCTGCGTCCTCCACCAACTCAACAACTCCCCCATTTCTCTCCTCCGAATCCTCCTTCTCCCAGGCTCTGGTTTACTCCTCGGCTCCGCCGACTGCCCCATGTGCCCCCCCCAAAATAAATTATTGGGGTTTCTGTTGTTGCCTTGACTCCTCGTAACGTCTCCTTTCCTCCTGTGCTATCTCCACCTGCTTCCATGGCAGGGTCTTGTCCCCTGCCATTACCTCCTCCCAGGTCCAGGATGTCCTCCACTCACCTTTCTCCCGGGCCCAGGATGTCCGCTCCCCATTCACACGCTGCTTGGTCCTTATTTGGTGGGTTATTCTGTCACGTTCGACATATTGATGAGACCAAGGCGCAGCGTGATATGAACACATTCTTCATTTAATAAAGAAAGAACACTAAACGAACTAACAAAACAACAAAACGAACATGACGCTATGTAGAACGAGTGCTGACATGCAACTACACATAGACAATAACCCACCAAACCAAAATGGTAAATGGCAACCTAAATAGGATCCCCAATCAGAGACAACGATAAACAGCTGCCTCTGATTGGGAACCAATTCAGGCCACCATAGACCTACATTACCTAGACATACAAAACCCCCATAGATATGCAAAAACCCTAGATAGGACAAAAAACACATATCCACCCTCACCACATCCTAACCAGACCATAACTATACATAAAACATGTATAACTAAGGTCAGGGTATGACAACTACCACCTTCAGAGATAACGGTGCACATTTCATCCCATGTAGGAGCTGCACCTATTTTGCACAGTTCCGGGATAATATTGATCGACCAAATTTCCAATGTGGAAACTCAGCTTACTGAGGAATATTTGTCTGAATTGGACGTCCAGAAGCAAATGGAGACATTGCAGAGTATGTTGTGTCTTTGGCCGTGCCGGATTACCGCCCATTTGGAAAAGGAAAATACAATAAATATTTACTCTGAGCTGCGCTTCGGGTAGGTTGGTGGTAGATGGAAGGCTGTGTTGCCCAACCGAATCCTTTGAAGAATGTCTCTGGTTGTCAGTTGGATACGTTGTAGTAACGTCATTGTGTGGTAGACGGGATACTCTGTCTGTTCCTTCCTAACCTGCGTTTGCAGCTGCTGTTGCTAACTCAACAGCTAGGAGGTATCACTTCTGTAGTGAATAAGAGTTCAAAGTTCATACCATTTGCAACCAAAGCTCACGCTGATGTTGGCTTCATTCTGTAATTATTATCTGAACCATTCTGACATCGGACCGTCGTCCTACATCCTCGGAACAGGAGGTTATATTCTCATCAAGGGCTTATACTGTATAGGAATGGAGAGGAGGGCGTGTTTGAAAAGTTTTATAGCCCATGTCCTTTCACAGGGGCGGGCCACTGATTGAGCAGAGCCCTATCTTATGAAAACCCAAATCTCACATTTTAGAAGCTAAAATCACATTTCATCCCATCACGAATAATTTCATGTTAAAATATTTATATTGAACAACAATTCCATTTGAATCCGATAACTCTGATGTGTATACTTTCCACTGTAGAGTTTATGTCATCTTATCATTGGTGAGAATGTCTCAGATGACAACTGAACTGACATCATATTCATTAAGTACCACCGCATATGTTCAATTGGTCGGATTACCAGAATATAGTTCATTTCCCCCGACCTTCTGATGTTCCCAGAATCTCTATGTTAACCAAGGGTTTTACAAATGTAACCTCAGTAGGGTAGAGAGAGGAACAAGGGGGAAGAGGTATTTATGACTGTCATAAACCTACCCCCAGGCCAACGTCATGACAGCTGGATAGGTTCCACTCTAAGACCTTTTCCTTTTCTACTCCTCCGCCTCCATGTCGTGCTACTGCCTTGCCACCATGTCTGCACTCTCTGACTGACTGGCCAGGACTGCAGAGACCCCTCCGTAATGAAGTCACCTCCCCCCTCCCATCTCACCTGCCCTTCACATCCTGGACCCCCCTCCCCCTTGTAGAATAACAGAGCAAGGAGGCTTTATGAGGAGCTGGTGGATGCCGTGGTTATTGATCCTGCATCCCAGTGGAGGCACGTCACACACCATAAACCCAGCTTAAGGCAGCGTTCTTTGGTGAATGGGGCTGAAAGGGCTTTGGGGGATCCCATCCTGCTGACCAACTCGGGGGTGGACGATGATGTGGGTCCTCTGTCCCCCATCTCCCGTCGGTTCTCAAGGAGGCTCATAAGAGGTTGGACGTCCATGGCCATTCACCTTCCTCCAGCCGTCCTCATTGGTAGTTCCATGGTGAGGCACATCTCGGTTCCTGGAGCAAAAACCCTGTGCTACCCGGGGGCTACAGTGAAAGACATGACAGGATTTCCTCTGCTACGACAGCATCCAAGGGGTGCTGCTGTCGTAGTGCATGTGGGATCAAATTATCTTGTACCCATGTATTTGAACTCCACTCTTAGATCTGCTATTGTTAGCTCAAAAGAGAAGCCCACCTTGGTCTGCTCATCCACTGCATTTAGTTCAAATGTGAATTCCATAAACTTAAACACACCCTCGGTTTTCAAATCAAGAAGAGGGCACGATAATCAGTTTGTAACATCATTGGTTACTCTGAGAGTTCCCCATATCGACAGGCCCTATGGTGCTAACCTTGGAAAAGTAATTCCAATTTCTACTCCTTCCTCTATTACTAATAGGGATAGACCAAATTCTGCAGTTCTATGCAATCTCATAGCCATGCAAACTATATCAATATCAACCATCAGATAGGGCCTGCATCTGCCCATTGAATGTAACTTATTTGATTTTCCATGTGAATTTAAAAATCGCAAAGGACTTGGGTTAATGCATTAGGAGCTTACTTCCTAAACTGGCTTACATCAAGATCTGGGCTAGAGGTAAAGTTGGTGGAGTGGCCATTTCAACCGGTCTATTGGATTGTAATGGGAACCCAGCTAAATTCTGTGAAACTGTCAAATCTCCAGAAGTGTTCTACTTCATCCTCTCTGCCACAACAAAGTAATTCAGACATTGGCCTCATTACATAAATAATTGCCATCATTGATGCATTTAATCACAATCGTATATCTTTTAAATAACTTCTAAGCCTATACACAATGATATTGGGCTGGATGCTGATAGCGGAAACTTGCTTAATGATCAAATAAATAATAGTAAAAGCTTTTTTTCAGGCTATTTACGAAAAAACTATTCCTAGCTGCTTTGCTAGCAATAGACAACAATAAATCCAGCGCCCATCACTGTTTGCTCAATAGCCCACATGTTTTATTTAACATTGTTACCAGGAAATATTCCAAAAGTAGGGAATCATCTCTTGTGCTGCCACTCCATAAGGACGGGGATAGTAGTGATCTTCATAATTATCACACCATTTCAAGGCTTCCTTGTCTAGCTAAGTTTTCTAATCCTTGGTAAATGTACAATTTTGGTGTTCTTGGGCACAGGGACGATGGTGATCTGCTTGAAACATGTAGTAATTGCAGACTCGGTCAGGGACGAGTTTAAAATGTCAGTGAGGACACTTGCCAGTTGGTCAGCGCATGCTCCGAGTATACATCCTGGTAATCAAATCAAATTGTATTTGTCACATGCTCCGAATACAACAGTGAAATACTTACTTTCAAGCCCTTAACTTCTTAAGGTATAGGGGGCAGCATTTTCACTTTTGGATAAATAGCGTGCCCAATTTCAACTTCCTGCTACTCATGCCAAGAACATAAGATATGCATATTATTAGTAATAATAGTGGATAGGAAACACTCTGAAGTTTCTAAAACTGTTTGAATCATGTCTGTGAGTATAACAGAACTTATGTAGCAGGCACAACCCCGAGGACTAACCGTTCAGATTTTTTTTTTTTGGTCTCTGTCTGTTTACTGAGTTCTCATTGGCTATTAGGATATTTCATAGGAACTTGTTTTCAGTTCCTACCGCTTCCACTGGATGTCACCAGTCTTTGGAATTTGGTTGAGGTTATTCATTTGTGCAATGAAGAAGTAGCCCATCTAGGAACTGCGTAATACTGTTGAGCGTTGGCCAAGACATGAAAAGTAGTGTTAGTTTCCTCTCGTCCTCTATTGAAAACAGATAGACCCGTATTCAATTTAATAGATTATTAACGTTTAAAAATACCTAAAGTTGTATTACAAAAGTCGTTTGAAATATTTTGGCAAAGTTTATAGGCAACTTTTAAAATATTTTGTAGTGACGTTGAGCATTTTGGAAGCTGTTTTTCCTGGATCAAACGCGACAAATAAATTGACATTTTGGATATTTATGGACAGAATTAATCAAACAACAGGACCAATTGTGATGTTTATGGGACATATTGGAGTGCCAACAAAAGAAGCTTGTCAAAGGTAAGGCATGTTTTGTATTTTATTTCTGTGTTTTGTGTAGCGCCTGCAGGGTTGAAATATGCTACCTTCTTTGCTTACTGTTGTGCTATCATCAGATAATAGCTTCTTATGCTTTCGCCAGAAAGCCTTTTTAAAATCTGACATGTTGGCTGGATTCACAACGAGTGTAGCTTTAATTGAGTATCTTACGTGTGATTTAATCAAAGTTTGATTTTTCTATCAATTTATTTGAATTTGCTGCACTGCATTTTCCCTGGTTTTTGGCCAAGTGGGACTCGAGCGTCCCCTATCCTAGAGAGGTTTAACCAACAATGCAGTTTTAAGAAAATCACCCCCAAAAGGTAAGAAATAAGGAGCAGCAGTAAATAACAATAGTGGGCCTATATACAGGGGGTACCGGTACAGAGTCAATGTGTCAATGTGCGGGGGCACCGGAATCAAGGTAATTGAGGTAATTATGTACATGTAGGTAGAGTTATTAAATTGGCTATGCATAGATAATAACAGAGAGTAGCAGCAGCGTAGGGGGGGCAATGCAAATAGTCTAGGTAGCAATTTGATTAGCTGTTCAGGAGTCTTATGGCTTGGGGGTAGAAGATGGTTAGAAGCCTCTTGGACATAGACTTGGTGCTCCGGTATCACTTGCCGTGCGTTAGCAGAGAGAACAGTCTATGACTAAGGTGGCTGGAGTCTTTGACAATTTTTAGGGCTTTCCTCTGACACCGCCTGTTATAGAGATCCTGGATGGCAGGAAGCTTGGCCCCGTTATGTACTGGGCCGTACGCACTACCCTCTGTATTAACTTGTGATCAAAGGCCGAGCAGTTGCCATACCATGCAGTGATGCAACCAGTCAGGATGCTCTCGATGGTGCAGCTGTAAAACCTTTTCAGGATCTGAGGACCCATGCCAAATCTTTTTAGTTTCCTGACGGAGAATAGGTTTTGTCGTGCCCTCTGTACGACTGTCTTGGTGTGCTTAGACCATGTTAGTTTGTTGGTGATGTGGATGCCAAGGAGCTTGAAGCTCTCAACCTGCTCTACTACAGCCCCATCGATGAGAACGGGGGTGTGCCCCGTCCTCCTTTTCCTGTAGTCCATAATCATCTCCTCTTGTTCACGTTGAGGGAGAGGTTGTTGTCCTGGAACCACACGGTCAGGTCTCTGACCTCCTCCCTATAGGCTGTCTCATTGTTGTCGGTGATCAGGCCTACCACTGTTGTGTCATCAGCAAACTTAATGATGGTGTAGGAGTCGTGCCTGGCCGTGCAGTCATGAGTGAACAGGGAGTACAAGAGGGGACTGAGCATTCACCCTTGAGGGGCCCCCGTGTTGAGGATCAGCGTGATTGTAGACCTGTTTAAAGGTCTTACTCACATCGGCTGCGGAAAGCATGATCACACAGTCGTCCGGAACAGCTGATGCTCTCATGCATGTTTCAGTGTTACTTGCCTCGAAGCGAGCATAGAAGTTATTTAGCTTGTTTGGTAGGCTCGTGTCACTGGGCATCTCTCGGCTGTGCTTCCTTTTGTAGTCTGTCATAGTTTGCAAGTCCTGCCACATCCGATGAGTGTCGGAGCCGGTGTAGCATGATTCCATCTTAGTCCTGTATTGAAGCTTTGTCTGTTTTTTTGTGTTTTTTACCTTTATTTAACCAGGCAAGTCAGTTAAGAACAAATTCTTATTTTCAATGACGGCCTAGGAAAAGTGGGTTAACTGCCTGTTCAGGGGCAGAACGACAGATTATGTACCTTGTCAGCTCGGGGGTTTGAACTTGCAACCTTCCGGTTACTAGTCCAACGCTCTAACCACTAGGCTACCCTTTGATGGTTCATCAGAGGGCATAGTGGGATTCTTATAAGCTTCCGGGTTAGTGTCTCGTTCCTTGAAAGCCGGAGCTCTACCGTTTGGCTCATTGGGAATTTGGCCTGTAATCCATGGTTTCTGGTTGAGGTATGTACGTACAGTCACTGTGGGGACGACGTCCTTGATGCACTTATTGATAAAGCCAGTGACTGATGTGGTGTACCCCTCAATGCCATCGGAAGAATTCCGGAACATATTTCAGTCTGTGCTAGCAAAATATTCCTGTAGTTTAGCATCTACTTAATCTAATCACTATTTTATAGACCGAGTCACTGGTGCTTCCTGCTTTAATTTTTTGCTTGTAAGCAGGAATCAGGATGATAGAGTTATAGTCAGATTTGCCAAATGGAGGGTGAGGGAGAGCTTTGTACACGTCTCTGTTTGTGGAGTAAAGGTGATCTAGAGGTTATTTCCCTCTGGTTGCACATTTAACATGCTGATAAAAATTATGTAAAACTAAGATACTCTTCCTCTGGCGAGCAAACCCTTGAGACTTCCTTAGATATCGTGCACCAGCTATTTTTTACAAATATGCATAAGGCCCCTGCCGCGTGTCTTACCAGAGGCTGCTATTCTGTCCTGCCTATTAAGTGTATAACCCCCCAGCTGTATGTTCTTAATGCCGTTGTTCAGCCACGACTCGGTGAACCATAAGATATTATAGTTTTTAACGTCCCGTTGGTAGATATATATATATACGTGGTTTCAGTTCATCCCATTTTTTCCCCCAGTGATTGAACGTTAGCTAGCAGAACGGAAGGCAAGGGCTGATCAGCCACTTGTCGCCTGATCCTCACAAGGCATCCTGATCTCTTTCCATGAAACCTATGTTTCCTTTTCCAGTGAATCACTGGGATCTGGGCCTGGTCAGGTGTCTGTAGTATATCCCTCGCGCCCGACTCATTGAAGAATCCGTCTGGATTATTGTGTATGGCCCTAAGGACTTGTGAATGTTGATCTGTTTTAAGGTCCTACTTACATCGGCTACTGAGAGTGTGATAACACAGTCGTCTGGAACAGCTAGTGCTCTCATGCATGCTTCAGTGTTGCTTGCCTTTAGCTCAGTGCAGATGTAACCTGTGTCATGACATTGGTCTGGGGGTAGGTTTATGACAGTCATAAATACCTCTTTACCCCTTTTTCCTCTCTCTACCCTACTGATGTTACATTTGCAAAACCCTTGGTTAATATAGAGATTCTGGGAACATCAGAAGGTGGGTGGGGGAGAAATGAACTATATTCTGGTAATCCGACTCATTGAACATATGCGGTGGTACTTAATGAATATGATAAGATGACATAAACTCTACAGTGGAAAGTCTACACATCAGAGTTATCGGATTCACATGGAATTGTTGTTCAATTTAAATTTTTGAATATGAAATTATTTGTAATGGAATGAAATGTGATTTTAGCTTCTAAAATGTGAGATTTGGGTTTTCATAAGATAGGGCTCTGCTCAATCAGTGGCCCACCCCTGTGAAGGGACATGGGCTATAAAACTTTTCAAACAAGCCCTCCCCTCCCTTCCTATATAAGCCCTTGACGAGAATATAACCTCCTGTTCCGAGGATTTGAGGACGACGGTCCGATGTCAGAATGGTTCAGATAATAACTACAGAATGAAGCCAACATCAGCGTGAGCTTTGGCTGCGAATGGTATGAACTTTGAACTCTTATTCACTACAGAAGTGATACCTCCTAGCCGTTGAGTTAGCAACAGCCGCTGCAAACGAGGGTTAGGAAGGAATATCCCGTCTATCACACAACGACGTTACTACAACGTATCCAATTGACAACCAGAGACATTCAAAGGACAAAGGACTCGGTTGGACAACACTGCCTTCCATCTACCACCAACCTACCGAAGCACAGCTCAGAGTAAATATTTATTGCATTTTCCTTTTCCAAATGGCCGGTAATTTAGAATGCATAAGATACTGTATTTACGATAGCACAGCTTCTCCCTTTGTCTCTCAGTCTTCCCGCTCTTTCACTCAAACCCAGCCCCTTTTCTTTTGTGTAACAAGCTGTCATATCTGTTCTGCCCGCTAGGGACGTTTTCCTTTATGACGTAATTTGTAATCAAGTTATGATTTAATTATGTGTATGTGTAATGCTGTGTGATTAGTTAGGTATTTAGTAAATAAATAATTAAACCCCATTTTGCATTGCTGATTCAACTTGTTAGCCAGGGTTCGTGCAGATAACTAAGAATTTACAACTTTCAGATGAGACTGAATTAAGATGACGATTAATATTGACTGCTATTGATGTCAAATATTACTAGGTCTTTAAGAGTTTATTCGGAAGATAACAGCTCTATAAATATTATTTTGTGGTGCCCGACTTTCTAGTTAATTACATTTACATGATTAGCTCAATCAGGTAATATTCATTACGGAGAAATTATTTTATAGAATAGCATGTCATATCACTTAATCTGGCATAGCCAAAGACACGACACCTGTAATTCATGGCTTCTGGCTGGGTTTCAGATTAACTACATGTTCACTAACTCGATGATGTTACCCAATATAAATACTGAGGCATTTGCATTGATATGGATTTGATGTTTAAAAAAAACATATAGATGAGCTGGTTAAGAAGATAAGATTTAAAGTTGCCTTTCTCTACAGAAACATATAGTGTCTTTCTCTACGCAGTAGGAAGCAGATTATTCAGTCAACCTTTTAATCTGTTTTTGATTATGTTCATATTATTTATCAAAGTGCAGATACTACTTCTTTGGATGCCATCTACCATAGTGCCCCTCACTTTGTTACAGGCGACAGTTTTAATACTCATCACTGCATCTAGTATCAAAAGGTTAGCTGAACTTCACTAAAGACCCGATGAGCTCTACATTACTCTCTTTTTGTTTATAAGACCATTTTTCATACATTTCCATCTTGTATAACTTTTCTGTCGAAGTGTAGGCGCCTGAATTAACTATTGTGTTTCCTAGGGTCTCCACTGGGCTAGGAAAATCTGCGTTTAGTTTTAATGCACCATATTGCTGGAACAATTTGTTTTTGAAATACCTTGATGTTCTGGTGCCATTCAGGAATGTAACAGTTTTTCTGGGTGGTTTGTGCATACCATGACTGTATTTTTACATTTTAATGTGTATATATATACTGAACAAAAAAACAAACGCAACAAGTGTTGGTCCCGTTTTTCCTGAGCCGAAATAAAAGATCCCAAAAATGTACCATAAAAACAAAAGCTTATTTCTCTCAAATTTTGTGCACAAATTTGCTTGATCACCGCTGCTGAAAAAACTCCTATGGGAAACACTGGGTGTAGGGGAAACACTGGGTGTGTCAGTTTGTTTTTGTTTGTTTAGCCTTTTGCCTTGTTCGCTGTGTCTTGAAAGGATTCTGAAGTTTAGAATGTTGACAGCAGTGAGAGAGAGGGCAGCTGACACACACAGACAATGCTGCACCCAAACTATTTTTCTCACTCTCTTTGCCTCCCCCTCTCTCTTTTTTTCACTTTTGTTCTTCGATCTCAGAGCAGTAGAATACAGGCGAATCGGAAAAGACACTTTTCTCTCATTAAGTCCCTTCAATGTCAGAGCTGGGGGAAGGGGGAGAGAGGAGGAGGGAAATGCTGTCCGTGCCTGGACTCAATACTCTCTCCAGCTCTCTTTCTCTATCTCTTTCCCCAAAACAACATACTGACATATTGACAATGTTGGCAGTGTGGGAGGTAATTTCCATTACATTTTCCATTCCACTCTATCTAAGCAATGACTTGAAACTCTGCTCATGAAATGCAAAAAGCACGCCATTGTCAGTGAGTGTTTCTATTTTGCATTCATCTGCATGTATTGACAGGCAGGTATGCACAGTGCTCTCTTGTAAAGGTTAGGGATACGCACACATAGTGCTTTTAACATAGTGTTTTCAACTTACATATTTGACATATTTGCCTAGAAGGCCAACATCCAGGAGTAGCCTCTTCACTGTTGATGTTGAGATTAGTGTTTTGTGGGTACTATTTAATGAAGCTAGTTTTCAGCTGTGCAGTTTTCAGCTGTGCTAACATAATTGCAACGGGGTTTTTTAATGATCAATTAGCCTTTTAAAATGATAAACTTGGATTAGCTAACACAACGTGCTGTTGGAACACAGTGATGGTGATGTTTTTATTTATTTATTTAATCTTTATTTAACCAGGTAGGCCAGTTGAGAACAAGTTCTCATTTACAACTGCGACCTGGCCAAGATAAAGCAAAGCAGTGCGACACAAACAACAACACAGAGTTACACATTGGATAAAACTAAAGTAGAGTCAATAACACAGTAGAAAAATCTATATACAGTGTTTGCAAATGTAGTAAGATTAGGGAGGTAAGGCAATAAATAGGCCATAGTGGCAAAATAATTACAATTTAGCATTAACACTGGAGTGATAGAAGTGCAGATGATGATGTGCAAGTAGAGATACTGGGGTGCAAAAGAGCAACAATGAATACTGATAATGGGCCTCTTTACGCCTATAAAGATATTCCATTAAAAATCAGTTTCCAGCTACAACAAAAAATGATTGAGTGTACTTTTAACAGAGCTGAGATTTACTTCAAAGTGCATTCACCCTATTGTTTACATCAAGTTGTTTCAGATCTGCACTGCCTGTCAAGTAATTTCAAATCTCATTGGTGCTGGTGGCCTGGGTTTGAGACCTGGTAGGGGAGACTCCCTACTCTCACATTCTTAGCAATATGCCTTCAGAAAGTATTCACGTCGATTTACTTTTTACACATTTTGTTGTGGTACAGCCTGAATTTAAAATAGATTGTATTTGTCACTACCCAACACAATACCCCATAATGTCAAAATAGATTATTTTTTTTCTCCAAAATGTATTTTACAAACTAAAAAAAAATGAAAAGCTAACATGCCTTGAGTCAATAAGTATTCAACTCAACTTTGTTATGGCAAGTCTAAATAAGTTCAGTAGTAAACATGTGCTTAAAAAGTCATTTAATACATTGTATGTGCTCGCAATAATAGTGTTTAACATGATTTTTTATGACCACTTCATCTCTGTACACCACACATCCCTCAGTTGAGTAGTGCAACACATATTCAGCCACAAAGACAAAGAAGGTTTTCCAGTGTCTCTCAAAGAAGATGGGTATTGTTTTAAGAAGGTCATACCAAGGATCATTTTACTATTTGATTTGGAATTTTAAGATCCCTTGAAGTATAAACAATATATATATTTATATATTTTTATTAAACATTGTTTAAACATTGTATTTGGCCTTACTGTTATTAAACTTTTGCATGTAGGGGGCAGTATTTTCGTTTTTGGCTAAAAAACGTACCCATTTGAAAGTGCCTATTTCTCAGCCCCAGAAATGAGAATATGCATATAATTGTCATATATGGATAGAAAACCCTCTAAAGGTTCCAAAACTGTAAAAATATTATCTGTGAGTATAACAGAACAGATATTGCAGGCAAAAACCTGAGGAAGATCCAATCAGGAAGTGCCTCTTATTTTGAAACCTCTGTTCCTATGCATGCCTATCCTCCATTTAAAGGGATATCAACCAGATTCCTTTTTCTATGGCTTCCCTAAAGGTGTCAACAGTCTTTAGACATAGTTTCAGGCTTTTATTTTGAAAAATGAGTGTGAAAGATCACATTGCGTAAGTGGATAGGTGGGGGCTCTCAGAGTGAGTTTTGCTCTACAGAGTAAAGCGGCCATTGTTTCTCCCGGTGTTTTTGAAAAACCTACACACCCGTTTGATATATTATCGAATATATATTTTAAAAACAACCTGAGGATTGATTATAAAAAAACGTTTGACATGTTTCTGTGGACATTATGGATATTATTTGGAATATACGTCGGCGTTGTCGTGACCGCTCTTTCCTGTGGATTTCTGAACATAACGCGACAAACATACGGATGTATTTTGAGTATAAAAATAATCTTTATGGAACAAAAGGAACATTTGTTGTGTAACTGGGAGTCTCGTGAGTGGAAACATCTGAAGATCATAAAAGGTAAACGATTAATTTGATTGCTTTTCTGATTTTTGTGACCTAGCTACTTAATGCTTAGTGTACATAATGTTATGTTATGCTATCGATAAACTTACACAAACGCTTCAATTGCTTTCGCTGTAAAGCCAAATCTGAGACGACAGCTGGATTAACAAAAGGCTAAACTGTGTTTTGCAATATTGCACTTGTGATTTTATGAATATGAATATTTTTTAGTAATATTATTTGACTGTTGTACTATGCTATTCAGCATTGTTGACGAAAATGATCCCGCTAACGGCATGGGTAGCGTCAAGAAGTTAACCCATACAAACGGATTGAATGACAGATTCACTACATGAAACAACACTTAGTCTGACTTGTCTGTATTATCTGAGAGATTTTAGAAAGATCAGGAAACATTTGTTATTATAATTTTTTTTATGCATTTCAAATCTCTTATTTTTGGCACTAAACAGTCTTCATATTTACTGTACTTCCATACATTTTTTCAACTTGTACCGGGGGACCTTCAGACTTGTCTTGTGAGGCCTGTGGGCGTTCTAGAGCAAAACAACCAACATGTACATGTTCCTGAGAGTCTCACCTTTCCATGTTAGTGTGTAGACCAAACTGTTCGGAACCTAAAGATCGGCAGATTGGCTGTACCGTCTTCAGACGAGTACCATGATGCTTGTGGGGGTCGTAGAGCAAAAGGGAGAGTGCTCGTGAGAGTCTTATCTTTCCATAGAGGGGTTCATAATAGCTTGTAGGCCAAACCAAACACTGCAGTCGAAATGGATTTTTGGGATGTCTCATGAACTGACAAACACTGTTCTAGCTCTGTCACCTTTCACTGCAGATGCGACAGAGGTGGATGTGGTGGATTGAGACACATCCGATGGAAAAAAATCCAATAGCTTATACTGATCGATTTTTATGGGGGTAGTGGACAGGCAAATTCCTAAATGAAAACCTGGTTCAGTCTGCTTTCCATTAATTATTATAAAAGAATGTACCTTTATTTAACTAGGCAAGTCACTTCTTGACGCTACCTATCCCGTTAGCGGGATAATTGTCATCAACAACCGTTGAATTGGAGAGCACACATTCAAATAATATTACAAAAAATATTTATATTCATGAAATCACAAGTGCAATATAGCAAAACACAGTTTATCATTTTGTTAACTTCTTGCGTCGAGCAATCCCGTATCCGGGAGCGTAATCATAGCCTCAAGCTCATTAGCATATCGCAACGTTAACTATTCATGAAAATCACAAATGAAATGAAAGAAATATATTCACTCACAAGCTTAGCCTTTTGTTAACAACACTGTCATCTCAGATTTTCAAAATATGCTTTTCAACCATAGCTACACAAGCATTTGTGTAAGAGTATTGATAGCTAGCACAGCATTAAGCCTAGCATTCAGCAGGCAACATTTTCACAAAAACAAGAAAAGCATTCAAATAAAATAATTTACCTTTGAAGAACTTCAGATGTTTTCAATGAGGAGACTCTCAGTTAGATAGCAAATGTTCAGTTTTTCCAAAAAGATTATTTGTGTAGGAGAAATTGCTCCGTTTTGTTCATCACGTTTGGCTAATAAAAAAACCCGAAAATTCAGTCATTACAACGCCAAATTTTTTTCCAAATTAACTCCATAATATCGACAGAAACATGGCAAACGTTGTTTACAAAAACGTTAGAAAAATGTTGTTTTTCACATATCTATTCGATGTTAAATTATTCGTGGCAGTTGACTTTCTCCTCTGAAGCAAATGGTAAAATGCACGCAGCTGGAGATTACGCAATAATTTTGACGGAGGACACCAAGCGGGCACCTGGTAAATGTAGTCTCTTATGGTCAATCTTCCAATGATATGCCTACAAATACGTCACAATACTGCAGACACCTTGGGGAAATGACAGAAAGTGTAGGCTCATTCCTGGTGCATTCACAGCCATATAAGGAGACATTGGAACACAGCGCCCTCAAAATCTGGGCCATTTCCTGTTTGAAATGTCATCTTGGTTTCGCCTGTAGCATCAGTTCTGTGGCACTCACAGATAATATCTTTGCAGTTTTGGAAATGTCAGAGTGTTTTCTTTCCAAAGCTGTCAATTATATGCATAGTCGAGCATCTTTTCTTGACAAAATATCTTGTTTAAAAACGGGAACGTTTTTTTATCCAAAAATTAAAAGAGCGCCCCCTATATCGAAGAAGTTAATCCACCTGCCGTGTCAGATTTTGAAAATATGCTTTACAGTGAAAGCAATCCAAGCGTTTGTGTAAGTTTATCGATCACTAGACAAAACATTATGAACACCTAGCATCAAAGTAGCTTGGTCACGAAAATCAGAAAAGCAATAAAATTTAATCACTTACCTATGATGATCTTCGGATGTTTTCACTCACGAGACTCCCAGTTACACAATAAATTTTCCTTTTGTTCCATAAAGACTATTTTTAGATCCAAAATACCTCAGTTAGATTGGCGCGTTATGTTCAGAAATCCACAGGCTTGAGTGATCACGACAACGCAGACAAAAATTCCAAATAGTATCCGTAATGTCCACAGAAGCCTTAAACAACGTCCTAAAGATGGTTGACATCTAGTGGAAGCCTTAGGAAGTGCAAGATAACCCATATCCCACTGTATATTCAATAGGGGCTGAGTTGAAAACCTACAAACCTCAGATTTCCCACTTCCTGGTTGGATTTTTTCTGTTATACTCACAGACATCCTTCAAACAGTTTCAGAAACTTCAGAGTGTTTTCTATCCAATACTACTAATAATATGCATATATCAGCATCTGGGACTGAGTAGGAGGTAGTTTACTCTGGGCACGCTATTCATCCCAATGTGAAAATGCTGCCCCCTGTCCATAAGAAGTTTTTTAATCAATTTTGAATTCCGGCTGTAACACAACCGAATGCGGAAGTTAAGGGGAATGAATACTTATTATTATGTATGTTAATGTCGATATTTTTAATTGCATTTATCTAACATTTAGATTGTTTATATAAACATTTTGTGAGAACACTCGGAAATATTACTCATGCATCTTTGTTTATTATCCTAATGTGTATTGATTTTTTTCCTGTTTCTGGACGAAGAGATCAATGCCGTCTTTGCAGAGATTGCAGAGTTTAAAATGTTGTTGTCTTTCTCCTCGATTAAGTCAAAATAATGGGAGCATCTCCACAAGGAAAAGGTTAAGCAGGGTAAGAACACAGATCCCATCTTCCTTTCACTTAGGAATGTTACAAAAATGCATTGATGAGAGTTGATGTTTGTTTTGTATATGTGGTATGGATTTCAAAAAGACGAGAGAGTTCTCTTTAGGATACTCAGCTATCTCGAATTCTACCGAAATACATTTGAATTAGATCAGATAGGTGCGTTGTAACTGTTGCAAAATGATGACAATAACATACTGTATATTGCTAAGAATGTGAGAGTAGGATGACTCCTTTAGCGTGTCCTGAACAGAGGCCACCAGCACCAATGATGAACACCCAAACCACTGTCCCAATAAGGGATATATCTAGGGCTTGTGCTTATTGGGCCAGTATAGATAGGCACTTTGAAGTCAATCTAATTTCTGTTAAAGAACTTTTATTGATCATAGTGATTAAGGAGTATCATTAAATGTATATGGCCCACCAACAGACAACTATACAGAAAACTCTTACAGTGTTGAAATACAGTAAGTAAATCAAATCAATGACGAGAGAATGAACAGATACCTGACACGGACAAGGTGGCGTAGCAGGAAAATCGGCGTACCGTGAACCAAGAGCTTGTGAGTTACGGATCCCAGGTGAGGACATGTTGCTGTATAAATGAACATGCACAATGTATGTCAAGTATAATCATGTTTGTTAAGTATGTACATTTAAAACATTATATGTTAAAAGCGCTGTTTGAGTGTCCTTAATGTATAAATGATTATGCACAATGTAATCATCTGTGTCAAATATGTAGGTTGAAAACTCAGTATGTTAAAATCCATGTGTGTGAGTTTCCCTAACCTTGCCAACAGACAGAAAGAGCTGTGAATGGATCAGTGGTTCACCAATCAGGGCCTTGATGGACCTGGCAACAGTAACAAGATGTGTAATTAAACAAAACATCTTTGGAGAACATTTCTTTGGGACCATCAGGCGACGCCCTGAATTATATTCTTGCAACATTCCCATGAAACGTGTCTATAACGTTAATATCTTACATTCTGAGAACATTGCAAACGTGTTCTGTGTATGGTTGATGTGAGGTTGGTGGAATATTCTCATAACGTTCCAAAAACTGGACACAGGATTGTTCTTGCAACGTTTTCATTAAACATGTCTAGAACATTAAGTATTATTTTTGTGTCTTTTACTTTTGGTCTTGTACACCATATGTCAGACTGGTTTAGATGGTACAATGATTGTCTACACAATGACTGCTTGTTTTGTCACAGAAACTGAAACTAGACGAACAATTAGAATTTTAACAACCAGGAAATGGTCGAGTGATTTCTACATATTGCACCATTCTGAGAACATTGTAACCAAGTTCTGCTTGACATGAAGGGAATGTTCTCCTAACATGAACATCAAAACATGCTAAAAAGGTTCTCAGTTTTTACACACATAGATAGAATGTTCCCCTAACTATTGGAAAGCTGGACACTCAAACACTACAGGTAACATTACATAAGCGCTCTCCCTAGAATTTCCTTAGAATTGTTAGTCCAGTGGGGGGGGGGGGGGGGGCTCTGTGGTGTTCTGACAGGGCCCAGCCAACTGTGAAAAAGACCTGTAAACAGCGGATCAATCTGGTCACTTTCTCTCCTCCGCAAACGTTCTTTCTTTCTCTTTTTCTTTCTCTCTACAAACCTTTTTCTTCTTGTGTTGTATGTTGACACCAGGCTAATGGCTGAAATGTTCTGTCCCAAAACAGCACTGTGTTGTATGCTGACACCAGGCTAATGGCTGAAATGTTCTGTCCCAAAACAGCACTGTGTTGTATGCTGACACCAGGCTAATGGCTGAAATGTTCTGTCCCAAAACAGCACTGTGTTGTATGCTGACACCAGGCTAATGGCTGAAATGTTCTGTCCCAAAACAGCACTGTGTTGTATGCTGACACCAGGCTAATGGCTGAAATGTTCTGTCCCAAAACAGCACTGTGTTGTATGCTGACACCAGGCTAATGGCTGAAATGTTCTGTCTCAAAACAGCACTGTGTTGTATGCTGACACCAGGCTAATGGCTGAAATGTTCTGTCCCAAAAACAGCACTGTGTTGTATGCTGACACCAGGCTAATGGCTGAAATGTTCTGTCCCAAAACAGCACTGTGTTGTATGCTGACACCAGGCTAATGGCTGAAATGTTCTGTCCCAAAACAGCACTGTGTTGTATGCTGACACCAGGCTAATGGCTGAAATGTTCTGTCCCAAAACAGCACTGTGTTGTATGCTGACACCAGGCTAATGGCTGAAATGTTCTGTCCCAAAACAGCACTGTGTTGTATGCTGACACCAGGCTAATGGCTGAAATGTTCTGTCCCAAAACAGCACTGTGTTGTATGCTGACACCAGGCTAATGGCTGAAATGTTCTGTCCCAAAACAGCACTGTGTTGTATGCTGACACCAGGCTAATGGCTGAAATGTTCTGTCCCAAAACAGCACTGTGTTGTATGCTGACACCAGGCTAATGGCTGAAATGTTCTGTCTCAAAACAGCACTGTGTTGTATGCTGACACCAGGCTAATGGCTGAAATGTTCTGTCCCAAAAACAGCACTGTGTTGTATGCTGACACCAGGCTAATGGCTGAAATGTTCTGTCCCAAAACAGCACTGTGTTGTATGCTGACACCAGGCTAATGGCTGAAATGTTCTGTCCCAAAACAGCACTGTGTTGTATGCTGACACCAGGCTAATGGCTGAAATGTTCTGTCCCAAAACAGCACTGTGTTGTATGCTGACACCAGGCTAATGGCTGAAATGTTCTGTCCCAAAACAGCACTGAAAACGCTCATAATATTTATCGTCTCCATGTGTTGAGAAGGCAGTGATTATACAGACTGTGACACTGGAAGCGCCGAGGAAGCCATTTTGACGGCATGTCAATTTAAAATGGAAATATCTCGGCAATTCTATAAGTCATGCACCTCTCTGACCTTGACTTTTCCTAAATAGGAAACACTAATGTTATTAGATTTTCGTGAAGAGAACGAGTTATAAGCAGTTGTAAGAGGACATTTTTTCCCCAGAGCACCAAAAAGTTACTTTTTCAAATCCTCCTACGGAGTTACATGCAGGTATTGATTCCTATTTAATATCGGAAAGAGCAGATTCTGAGGTTTCCAAAACACTTAACTTGGCCAAATATCTATCAAAATTAAATAGACATGCTCTATTTAAAAATATCACCTTTTCCTAGATTAACCTCTGTTCCATTGCGCTCAATGATTTATGTATACAGTAGATCAGGTTATTAATTCATGCTTCCAAAATATTTTTACATAGGTGGGGGAATGCCAAGATGGAGGCGTGGTGGTTTCAAAACTGCACCCCTGTTAGTCATCTAGTGCAGTGTTTCCCAAACGCTTATAGTCCCGTACCACTTCAAACATATAACATCCAGCTGCGTACCCCCTCCAGCAACAGGGTCAGCTGTACCCCCTCCAGCACCAGGGTCAGCTGTACCCCGTCTAGCACCAGGGTCAGCTGCACCCCCTCCAGCACCAGGGTCAGCTCTACCCCCTCCAGCACCAGGGTCAGCTGTACCCCCTCTAGCACCAGGGTCAGCTGTACCCCCTCCAGCACCAGGGTCAGCTGTACCTTCTCCAGCACCAGGGTCAGCTGTACCCCCTCCAGCACCAGGGTCAGCTGTACCCCCTCCAGCACCAGGGTCTGTATTTGGCTCCATCCATCTTCCCATCAATTTTAACCATCTTCCCTGTCCCTGCTGAAGAAAAGCAGGCCCAAACCATGATGCTGCCACCACCATGTTTGACAGTGGGTATGGTGTGTTCAGGGTGATGAGCTGTGTTGCTTTTACACCAAACATAACGTTTTGCATTGTTGCCAAAAAGTTCAATTTTGGTTTCATCTGACCAGAGCACCTTCTTCCACATGTTTGGTGTGTCTCCCAGGTGGCATGTGGCAAACTTTAAATGACACTTTTTATGGATATCTTTAAGAAATGGCTTTCTTCTTGCCACTCTTCCATAAAGGCCAGATTTGTGCAATATACGACTGATTGTTGTCCTATGGACAGAGTCTCCCACCTCAGCTGTAGATCTCTGCAGTTCATCCAGAGTGATCATGGGCCTCTTGGCTGCATCTCTGATCAGTCTTCTCCTTGTATGAGCTGAAAGTTTAGAGGGACGGCCAGGTCTTGGTAGATTTGCAGTGGTCTGATACTCCTTCCATTTCAATATTATCGCTTGCACAGTGCTCGTTGGGATGTTTAAAGCTTGGGAAATCTTTTTGTATCCAAATCCGGCTTTAAACTTCTTCACAACAGTATCTCGGACTTGCCTGGTGTGTTCCTTGTTCTTCATGATGCTCTCTGAGCTTTTAACGGACCTCTGAGACTATCACAGTGCAGGTGCATTTATACAGAGACTTGATTACACACAGGTGGATTGTATTTATCATCATTAGTCATTTAGGTCAACATTGGATCATTCAGAGATCCTCACTGAACTTCTGGAGAGAGTTTGCTGCACTGAAAGTAAAGGGGCTGAATAATTTTGCACGCCCAATTGTTCAGTTTTTGATTTGTTAAAAAGTTTGAAATATCCAATAAATGTCGTTCCACTTCATGATTGTGTCCCACTTGTTGTTGATTCTTCACAAAAAAATACAGTTTTATATCTTTATGTTTGAAGCCTGAAATGTGGCAAAAGGTCGCAAAGTTCAAGGGGGCCGAAAATTTTCGCAAGGCACTGTATTAAACATAAGAATGAGTGTGAGGTTTTGTCACAACCCGGCTCGTGGGAAGTGACAAAGAGCTCTTATAGGACCAGGGCACAAATAATAATATAATAATCATCAATAATTTGGCTCTTTATTTAACCATATTACATATAAAACCTAATTTGTTAAACTCACCACAGGTTATTGAGAAGGGTGTGCTTGAAAGGATGCACATAACTCTGCAATGCTGGGTTGTATTGGAGAGAGTCTGTCTTAAATAATTTTCCACACAGTCTGTGCCTGTATTTAGTTGTCATGCTAGTGAGGGCCGAGAATCCACTCTCACATAGGTACGTGGTTGCAAAGAGCATCAGTTTCTTAACAGCGCAATTTACCAAGGCAGGATACTCAGAGCATAGCCCAATCCAGAAATCTGACAGTGGCTTCTGATTCAATTTCATTTTCACAGAACCCGTTTGTTGCATTTTCGATGAGGCTCTCTTGTTCAGATATCGGTAAGTGGTCTGGAGGCAGGGCATGGAAGGGATAATGGATCAAGTTGTTTGTGTCATCCGGGATTGCACACCCAACTCACTCAGGTGCTTCGCTTTGTCACATTTGACATTGTCCGTAAGCTTGAGTTCATTTGCACACACAAAAATCATACAATGATGGAAAGACCTGTGTTGTCCTTGTTCATGCAGACAGAGAAGAACTCCAACTTCTTAATCATAGCCTCAATTTTGTCCCGCACATTGAATATAGTTGAGGAGAGTCCCTGTAATCCTAGATTCAGATCATTCAGGCGAGAAAAATATCATCCAGATAGGCCAGTCATGTGAGAAACTCGTCATCATGCAAGCGGTCAGACAAGTGAAAATTATGGTCAGTAAAGAAAACTTTAAGCTCGTCTCTCAATTTTAAAAAAAATGTGTCAATTCCATTGGCAGCAAGAGCCTCTCGGTGGATGCTGCAGGGTACCCAAGTGGGGTCGGGAGCATGTCTCCCTGTCCTACTTTTGCCCCATCACTACAGATACCAACATGAGCAGCAGCTACATTTGGCTACATACGGACTGTTAGTGGAATTCCGGCGAGAGCGTGATTGGATGTTAATTATTTAATTAGGCTACCTGTATTTGACATTGTGTTGTTATTTAGATGGTTTAATTTTATTTTTGGCAGTGAAACGAGGCTACTCAGGTGAGAAAAAAACCTCATCCAAATCTATAGCCACGTTGTGAAATATAAATGGAATTGAAAATATGAAGAAAATAAGAATGAAATGAAAACATTATTGGCCACTGCATAGCATCAGCGTTTATATACCTTCAGTGTTCATACCCCTAGTGGCGTCACTACAGATCCGCGTTCGATCCCGGACTGTATCACAATCGGCCGTGATCGGGAGTCCCATAGGCACACAATTGGCCCAGGGTCATCCGGGTTAGGGGAGGGTTTGGTCGGGGGAGGGGGGGCTTTACAAGTGGGCCGTCAATAATTTGTTCTTAACTGACTTGCCTAGTTAAATAAAGGTAAAATAAAAAAAGATGGTTGTTGATCATTGCTAGACAGTCATTTGCAAGTCATGCCATAGATTTTCAGGCCGATTTTAACCTCTTGGAACTCTAGGGGCAGTATTTCATTTTTGGATAAAAAAACGTTCCCGTTTTAAACAAGATATTTTGTCACGAAAAGATGCTCGTCTATGCATATAATTGACAGCTTTGGAAAGAAAACACTCTGACGTTTCCAAAACTGCAAAGATATTATCTGCGAGTGCCACAGAACTGATGCTACAGGCAAAATCAAGATGAAACTTCAAACAGGAAATTAGCAAAATTTTTGAAGCGCTGTTTTCCAATTTCTCCTTATATGGCTGTGAATGCACCCTGAACGAGCCTACAATATCTGCCGTTTCACCAAGGTGTCTGCAGCATTGTGACGTATTTGTAGGCATATCATTGGAAGATTGACCATAAGAGACCACATTTACCAGGTGTCCGCCCGGTGTCCTGCGTCGAAATTGGTGCGTAAACTTCAGCTGCAAGTATTTTTCCATGTGATTGAGAGGAGAAAGCAGACTTCCACGAATGATATATCAATGAAGAGATATGTGAAAAACACCTTGAGGATTGATTCTAAACAACGTTTGCCATGTTTCAGTCGATATTATGGAGTTAATTTGTAAAAAAGTTTGGCGTTTTGGTGACTGAATTTTCGTTTTTTTTGGTAGCAAAACGTGATGTACAAAACGGAGCGATTTCTCCTACACAAAGAATCTTTCAGGAAAAACTGAACATTTGCTATCTAACTGAGTGTCTCCTCATTGAAAACATCCGAAGTTCTTCAAAGGTAAATGATTTTATTTGAATGTTTTTCTGTTTTTTGTGAAAATGTTGCCCGCTAAATGCTACGCTAAATGCTACGCTAACTATCAATACTCTTACACAAATGCTTGTTTTGCTATGGTTGAAAAGCATATTTTGAAAATCTGAGATGACAGTGTTGTTAAGAAAAGGCTAAGCTTGAGAGCTAGCATATTTATTTCATTTCATTTGCGATTTTCATGAATAGTTAACGTTACGTTATGCTAATGAGCTTGAGGCTATAAATAGGATCCCGGATACGGGATTGCTCGTCGCATGAATTAAGTCAAATCTGTAACTAGGCCACTCAGGAACATTAAATATCATTTTAAAAAGCAACTCCAGTGTTTATGTGGCCTTGTGTTTTAGGTTATTGTCCTGTTGAAAAGTGAATTTGTATCCCAGTGTCTGTTGGACTGCAGATTGAACCAGGTTTTCCTCTAGATTTTTGCCTGTGCTTACAGTAGCTCCATTCCAAAAACAACTCACTAGTCCTTGCCGATGACAAGCATACCCATAACATGATGTAGCCACCACCATGTTTGAAAATATGAAGAGTGGTACACAGTGATGTGAGCGCTTTGCATTCAGGACATAATTAATTCCTCTGCTAAATTTTTGGCAGTTTTACTTTAGAGCATGTTTTGAAATATTCTTATTCTGTACAGACATCCTTCTTTTCACTCTGTCATTTAGGTTAGTATTGTGGAGTAACTATAACGTTGTTGATCCATCCTCACTTTTCTCCTATCACAGCCAATAAACTCTGTAACTGTTCTAAAGTCACCATTGGCCTCATGGTGAAATCCCTGAATGGTTTCCTTCCAAACTTTCTCAAAGGGATATTTCATGTCACCTCTCATGGCAGACCTTGTGGATCTACTGCCATATGTTTGGGTTTTCTGTTTAACAAAAAATACTGAGTGGAGGGGGAGCCAGGCCATTAACCTCTCTAGTGACACCCCATCCCGTGAACGGGACCGTTGTCATCATCTGACACTAATTAGCATAACGCAACGGACATAAATATTCCCAAAAAATATTCCTATTCATGAAAATCACAAATGAAATATATTGAGACACAGCTTAGCCTTTTGTTAATCACCCTGTCATCTCAGATTTTCAAAATATGCTTTACAGCCAAAGCTAGACAAGCATTTGTGTAAGTTTATCGATAGCCTAGCATAGCATTTTGTCCAGCTAGCAGCAGGTAACTTGGTCACTGAAATCAGAAAAGCAATCAATTTAAATTGTTTACCTTTGATGAGCTTCGGATGTTTTCACTCACGAGACTCCCAGTTAGATAGCAAATGTTCCTTATTTTTGTAGGCGAAATAGCTCCGTTTGTTTTTCACGTTAGGCTGAGAAATCGCCCAGAAATTGCAGTCACGAAAACAGCGAAAAATATTCCAAATTAGCTCCATAATAACAACAGAAACATGGCAAACGTTGTTTATAATCAATCCTCAAGGTGTTTTTTAAATACCTATTCGAAAATATATCAACCGGGACTGGTGGCTTCTTAGTAGGAGAGAGAGAAACAATGGTCGCATTTGTCCTTTACGCACCAAACACTATGAGAGACTTCAGCTGACCACTGACGCAATGTTGACGTGCAGGCTCATTTTTCAAAATAAAAGCTTGAAACTATGTATTGTGACACTAGACACATTAGGGAAGCCATAGAAAAAGTAATCTGGTTGATAGCCCATTCACTGCTCAATAGGGACGCATAGGAACGCAGAGCCTTCTAAATAAAAGTCCGTTCCTGTTTGGATTTTTCTCAGGCTTTCGCCTGCAACATCAGTTCTGTTATATTCACAGACAATATTTTTGCAATTTTGGAAACTTGGAAAGAGTGTTTTCTATCCTAAGCTATCCTAAGCTGTCAATTATATGCATATTCTAGCATCTCATCCTGACAAAAAATCCCGTTTACTACGGGAACTTAATTTTTTCAAAAATGAAAATACTGCCCCTTAGTCACAAAAGATTTTAAGGATCTTGAATACAAGACATGCATCGATGTATTGCACAAGATTTTCCCAACTCAGGAGCTCATGCTTTCTGAAGATGTAACAGTGATGTTGGCTATTGGGCTTCCTATCAAGCACTTTGAGAGCCTGTGATCTATCACTTTATACTCCCCATCCCGGATCCGGGATCGTGAATAAAGCCTCAGGCTCATTAGCATAACGCAACATTAACGATTTCTGAAAATCGCAAATAAAATGAAAATAATGCGCCTGCTCTCAAGCTTAGCCTTTTCTTAACAACACTGTCATCTCAGATTTTCAAAATATGCTTTTGAACCATAGCAAATCACTAATTTATGTAAGAGTATGCTAAGATAGCTTAGCATTTTGAGTAGCATTTAGCACGCAACATTTTCACAAAAACCAGATAACCAAATAAATAAGAGCTTCGGATGTTTTCAATGAGGAGACTCTCAGTTACATAGCAAATGTTCAGTTTTTCCTGAAAGAATCTTTGTGTAGGAGAAATCGCTCCGTTTTGTACATCACATTTGGCTACCGAAATGAACCGAAAATTCAGTCACCAAAACGTCAAACTTTTTCCGAATTAACTCCATAATATCAACCGAAACATGGCAAACGTTGTTTAGAATCAATCCTCAAGGTGTTTTTTCACATATCTCTTCATTGATATGCAGTTTGTGGAAGCCTGCTTTCCCCTCAGAATCGCATGGAAAAATACCAGCAGCTGAAAAAGACGCACCAATTTCGACGGAGGACACCGGGCGGACACCTGGAAAATGTAGTCTCTTATGGTCAATCTTCCAATGATATGCCTACAAATATGTCACAATGCTGCAGACACCTTGGGGAAACGACAGAAAGGGCAGGCTCATTCCTCTCGCATTCACAGCCATATAAGGAGACAATGGAAAACGGAGCCTCAAAAATCCTGCTGGTTTCCTGGTTGCCGTTTCATCTTGGTTTTGCCTGTAGCTCCCGTTCTAGGGCACCCACAGACAATATCTTTGCAGTTCTGGAAAATTCAGAGTGTTTTCTTTCCAAAGCTATCAATTATATGCATAGTCGAGCATCTTTTTGTGACAAAATATCTTGTTTAAAACGGGAACGTTTTTCATCCAAAAATGAAATTGCGCCCCCAGAGTTTCAAGAGGTTAAGATGTGGTTAGGTATATTTAGCTTGTCATAGTCTGTAAATGAAGATCAGAAGGAAGAGCCAAAAGAAAGAATAGAAAAAATATATTCAATACATTTTCACCTTTTCTTTTTTTTAGGTCAGACGGGAAAGCTGTTTTGAAGCGTTCGTGTTAAAGCCGTTATCAGTGGGAACCCAGTGTTTGTTGTTCTGACCTCTCCCTATAAGCTCTTATCCTGTTGACCTGCTGTATGATCTCTGACCTCTTTAAAAGCCTAGGTGCAGCCAAGTCCAACTCTGTCATTCCTATTTATCTCATCCCTATTTATACCGGTGACCTTCTCCATCTCTTTCTGACCTCTCCTCATCAACTCTTTTTCTTTTTACTTTCTCTCTCTTTACTCGTCACCCGTCTGGTTTTTGCAGTACAAGTTGCAGCCATTCTCTGGGTTTTTGCTGAGTAACTAAGCCTCCCTCTCCTTTTCTCCCTCCCTCTTTTCTGCTCTCCTCTCCCCCTCCCTCCTTTCATACACCCCTCCCTAGTGCTCTCCTATCCCCATCCCTTTCTCCTCATGTCCCACCCCAAAACAGCATGGTGGATGCCCTTCACTTCGGGGCAAACCAATCTGGCAGATGTGCAGAGATTCTAAGGCCGAACAGCTGGCCACTACAACGGGCAGCCTCACACACGCACGCACACACACACACACACACACACACACACACACACACACACACACACGCACACGCACACGCACACAGACACACCTACGTAATGTCCCCCTCTCTCTCCTTATCTCTCTTCCCATCTATCTCTCGCTTCTCAAACACACACAGAAGCCATGACCAGGGTGTTGTGTTTTTCACTAGTCAGTGACCTGACTCGAGATGAGCTCCAGCAGTATTGTAGCAGCTGTTCATTCTGACTACCTCCCAGCATGTTACTGCAGGATGGATGAGGGGAGGGGTGAGGGCTAGGGATGATGGACAGGTGAAGGAATGGAGAGAAATGATGAGAGGATGTGGAAGGAGAAAAGGGTATTAGAGAGGGAGATGGAGGAGAGAGATGAGGAGAGAGAGATGAGGAGAGATATGAGGAGAGAGATGAGGGAAGAGATGAGGGGAGAGATGAGGGGAGAGAGATGAGGAGAGAGAGATGAGGAAAGAGATAATGAGAGAGAGATGAGGAGAGAGATGAGGAGAGAGATGAGAGGAGAGATGAGGAGAGAGAGATGAGGAAAGAGATGAGGAGAGAGATGAGGAGAGAGAGATGATAAGAGTGATTATGAGAGAGATATGAGGGGAGAGATGAGGAGAGAGATGATGAGAGAGAAGAGGAGAGAGATGAGTGGAGAGAGATGAGGAGAGCGAGATGAGGAGAGAGAGAGAGAGATGAGCAGAGAGAGATGAGGATAGAGATGATGGGAGAAATGAGGAGAGAGATGAGGAGAGATAGATGAAGAGAGAGAGATGAGGAGAAAGATGAGGAGAGAGATGAGGAGATAGATGAGGGAAGAGATGAGAGGAGAGATGAGGGAAGAGATGAGAGGAGAGATGAGGGAAGAGATGAGAGGAGAGATGAGGGGAGAGATGAGGGGAGAGATGAGGAGAGAGATGAGGAGAGAGAGATGAGGAGAGAGGTGAGGAGAGAGAGATGAGGAGAGAGATGAGGAGAGAGATGAGGGAAGAGATGAGAGGAGAGATGAGGGGAGAGATGAGGGGAGAGATGAGGGGAGAGATAGGAGAGAGATAGGAGAGAGATGAGGAGAGAGATGAGGAGAGAGATGAGAGGAGAGATGAGAGGAGAGATGAGAGGAGAGATGAGGAGAGAGAGATGAGGAAAGAGATGAGGCGAGAGATGAGGAGAGAGAGATGAGCAGAGAGGTGAGGAGAGAGGTGAGGAGAAAGATTAGGAGAGAGATAAGGAGAGAGAGATGATGAGAGTTATTATGAGAGAGATATGAGGGGAGAGATGAGGAGAGAGATGATGAGAGAGAAGAGGAGAGAGATGAGTGGAGAGAGATGAAGAGAGCGAGATGAGGAGAGAGAGAGATGAGCAGAGAGATGAGGATAGAGATGATGGGAGAAATGAGGAGAGAGATGAGGAGATAGATGAAGAGAGAGAGATGAGGAGAAAGATGAGGAGAGAGATGAGGGGAGAGATGAGGGAAGAGCGATGATGAGAGAGAGATGAGGGGAGATATGAGGAGAGAGAGATGAGGAGAGAGTTGAGGAGAGAGATGAGGGGAGAAATGAGGAGAGAGATGAGGAGAGAGAGATGATTGGAGAGATGAGGAGCGAGAGATGAGGAGAGAGATAAGGAGAGAGATGAGGGGAGAGAAGAGGAGAGGGAGATGAGGAGAGGGAGATGAGGAGAGAGAGATGATGAGAGAGGTGAGGAGAGAGATGAGGAGAGAGATGAGGAGAGATAGATGAAGAGAGAGATATTAGGAGAGAGATGAGGAGAGAGAAGAGGAGAGAGATGAGTGGAGAGATGAGGAGAGAGATGAGGGGAGAGATGAGGAGAGAGAGATGAGGAGAGAGATGAGGAGAGATGTGAGGGGGGAGAGATGAGAAGAGAGATGAGGAGAGAGAGATGAGGAGAGAGATGAGGGGGAAAGATGAGGAGAGAGGGACAATGGGGGGGGAGAAATGGGATAGATGAGGATGTTAGTAGCTTTTCTCTTTGAGTCAGGCAGTGTGATAAACGCCTTCCCGACAATACAGCTCCATGATGCACTTATTTAACTGTCATGTCCCAGCCCGGCTGACTTTACTGCAACGCTCTGACACTGACTGATGGATAATGCAGCCATACAGTATGATGCTGGCTGATGACAGCATACAGTAAGCAACACACACACACACACACACACATGCATGCAAACACACACACACACACACACACATGCACGCAAACACACACACACACACACACACACACACACACACACACACAATGATTGAGTAATACTTGTGTTCGTCGATAAAGTGTGTCAATGCAGATTGCTATGGTTTACCACTGGCCTATGACTCACATCGCATATGATTACAGTATTGAATGTCCCATGGTTTCGCTGTATACCTGTTCATTTACTTACACTGCCTCATCCATGTTACATAAAACACGAATTACTTTGTCAACTTGGCTGCAATACAAGTTAGCATAATGGATCAATGCCATTTCAGGATTTTAAATGACTGCGTAGGACTTTGTGTCCTGTGGGGAAATACAGCGTGTCCCTTTCCTTGAAGTTTCTGACTCTCTAACCCACGTCGACGTCACCCTGGCATGTGATTGGCCAGTCGGGGTTGTGTAACCCGTTCAATCAGTTAATTGAATCACCTCATCTATTACCAGTCTGCCGACGTCAACCATGTTCCAGCAAAGTCATTACAAGCTTTTTATGAAGTTCCCCCAAAACGACAACATCAATGTGCCTCGAGACACAGCCACTGTGTCTGCATGTGAGATACTCTGTCCTCTCCCTCCTCTCCTCTCCTCTTCTCCTCTCTATCCTTCTTTATAGCCTTCTTTCCTTCTCTCCCTTCCCTTCATCTTCTCACCCTCTCTTCCTCTTCCCTATTCTTTCCTCCCTTCCACCCTTTCTCTCCTGCCTCTCATCCCGTTGTCCTCCTTACACCTGTCATCCCGTTGTCCTCCTCACACCTGTCATCCCGTTGTCCCCCTCACACCTCTCATCCCGTTGTCCTCCTCACACCTGTCATCCCATTGTCCTCCTCACACCTCTCATCCTGTTGTCCTCCTCACACCTCTCATCCCATTGTCCTCCTGACACCTGTCATCCCGTTGTCCTCCTCACATCTGTCATCCCGTTGTCCTCCTCACACCTCTCATCCCATTGTCCTCCTCACACCTCTCATCCCATTGTCCTCCTCACACCTCTCATCCCATTGTCCTCCTCACATCTGTCATCCCGTTGTCCTCCTCACACCTGTCATCCCATTGTCCTCCTCACATCTGTCATTCCATTGTGCTCCTCACACCTGTCTTCCCGTTGTCCTCCTCACACCTCTCATCCCATTGTCCTCCTCACACCTCTCATCCCATTGTCCTCCTCACACCTCTCATCCCGTTGTCCTCCTCACACCTCTCATCCCATTGTCCTCCTCACACCTCTCATCCCATTGTCCTCCTCACACCTGTCTTCCCGTTGTCCTCCTCACACCTCTCATCCCATTGTCCTCCTCACACCTGTCATCCCGTTGTCCTCCTCACACCTGTCATCCCGTTGTCCCTCTCACACCTGTCATCCCGTTGTCCTCCTCACACCTCTCATCCCGTTGTCCTCCTCACACCTCTCATCCCGTTGTCCTCCTCACATCTGTCATCCCGTTGTCCTCCTCACATCTGTCATCCCGTTGTCCTCCTCACACCTCTCATCCCATTGTCCTCCTCACACCTCTCATCCCGTTGTCCTCCTCACACCTCTCATCCCGTTGTCCTCCTCACATCTGTCATCCCGTTGTCCTCCTCACACCTGTCATCCCATTGTCCTCCTCACATCTGTCATTCCATTGTGCTCCTCACACCTGTCTTCCCATTGTCCTCCTCACACTTCTCATCCTATTGTCCTCCTCACACCTCTCATCCCATTGTCCTCCTCACACCTCTCCCGAGGGCCCCATTTAAATCAGTTTTATTCTGTAAAAATATGACATCATTTTTCCCCAATTTTTTTTCTCCAGGTTTCAGATTTTCCCCCAATTTTTTTATGTTTTCACTTTCAAAATCACACATTTTGTAATAGAAAAACAACCAAATTGGTTGCACCATGACAAGGACGTTAGATACTTCATGAGTAGTCAGACTTACTAGCTAACGTTAGGCTGGCACCATGACAATGATTGTTGCTAACCTAGCATGTCACAACTTTGAAAAGTCTGACAACACGACAAGGTGAGCTGATGTTAACTTGCTTACTAAAAATCACCTGGTGGGTTAGTTACAATTTTCCTTCTAAGCTGCACACGTGCCCGGGCGTGCAGTGGCCCGAGTAGCTCCCTCAGGACTGCCATATAAAGTAAATATTAGCACACAGAGAGAAGCACGGCATTGAACTTAACTCAACTTTCTAGAGCAGTGGTCAACAACTGGTTGACCGCGATATCCAAGTCATTCCTAGTCGATCGCCAAACATTTCTGTAAAAAAAACAATGATAAAGACTTGTGATCCTATATTTTTTGGTTTGTCTCGTGCTGTTGGCGGTATGTGCACACAATTAATAAGCTGCCCTGCATGCCAAGTAGGCAACTGTTGCCATTATTTTTTATTTCATTTGATTTATTTTGTACGTTTTACAAAAATCATCTCCAAAATATTGTTATTTTTTTAAACAAAGCAAATACTATTATTATTATTATTATTTTGTAATGATATAAAATCCCCTTGGATATTCTCACAGGTATATTATTAACACTGTTATTAGCAGGACAATATATATTGGTCATATTGGTCATGGCTCCGAAGCGGCTCCCTTCTCCAGCTGTATCCACTGAAAGGTTCAAGGCACAAGGGCAGGGGCAGGGGATGGGCCGCAGAGCCACGCACAGAAGACGGATCTCCATGGGGAAGGGAAGAGGAGGAAGGGGGAGGACCCCAATAATGGAGCTGACTGGGGAAACATTCCCTCTGTTCTTAGTGCCAGTCTGCCTGTTCAAACTAAACCAATGTAACTAATAATGGAGCTGACTGGGGAAACATTCCCTCTGTTCTTAGTGCCAGTCTGCATGTTCAAACTAAACCAATGTAACTAATAATGGAGCTGACTGGGGAAACGTTCCTGCTGTTCTTAGTGCCAGTCTGCATGTTCAAACTAAAACAATGTAACTAATAATGGAGCTGACTGGGGAAACGTTCCCTCTGTTCTTAGTGCCAGTCTGCCTGTTCAAACTAAACCAATGTAACTAATAATGGAGCTGACTGGGGAAACGCTCCCTCTGTTCTTAGTGCCAGTCTGCCTGTTCAAACTAAACCAATGTAACCAATAATGGAGCTGACTGGGGAAACGTTCCTGCTGTTCTTAGTGCCAGTCTGCCTGTTCAAACTAAACCAATGTTACTAATAATGGAGCTGACTGGGGAAACGTTCCTGCTGTTCTTAGTGCCAGTCTGCCTGTTCAAACTAAACCAATGTAACTAATAATGGAGCTGACTGGGGAAACGTTCCTGCTGTTCTTAGTGCCAGTCTGCATGTTCAAACTAAACCAATGTACCTAATAATGGAGCTGACTGGGGAAACGTTCCTGCTGTTCTTAGTGCCAGTCTGCATGTTCAAACTAAAACAATGTAACTAATAATGGAGCTGACTGGGGAAACGTTCCTGCTGTTCTTAGTGCCAGTCTGCCTGTTCAAACTAAACCAATGTAACTAATAATGGAGCTGACTGGGGAAACGTTCCTGCTGTTCTTAGTGCCAGTCTGCCTGTTCAAACTAAACCAATGTAACTAATAATGGAGCTGACTGGGGAAACGTTCCTGCTGTTCTTAGTGCCAGTCTGCCTGTTCAAACTAAACCAATGTAACTAATAATGGAGCTGACTGGGGAAACGTTACTGCTGTTCTTAGTGCCAGTCTGCCTGTTCAAACTAAACCAATGTAACTAATAATGGAGCTGACTGGGGAAACGTTCCTGCTGTTCTTAGTGCCAGTCTGCATGTTCAAACTAAACCAATGTAACTAATAATGGAGCTGACTGGGGAAACGTTCCTGCTGTTCTTAGTGCCAGTCTGCCTGTTCAAACTAAACCAATGTAACTAATAATGGAGCTGACTGGGGAAACGTTCCCTCTGTTCTTAGTGCCAGTCTGCCTGTTCAAACTAAAACAATGTACCTAATAATGGAGCTGACTGGGGAAACGTTCCTGCTGTTCTTAGTGCCAGTCTGCCTGTTCAAACTAAACCAATGTACCTAATAATGGAGCTGACTGGGGAAACGTTCCTGCTGTTCTTAGTGCCAGTCTGCCTGTTCAAACTAAAACAATGTACCTAATAATGGAGCTGACTGGGGAAACGTTCCTGCTGTTCTTAGTGCCAGTCTGCCTGTTCAAACTAAACCAATGTACCTAATAATGGAGCTGACTGGGGAAACGTTCCTGCTGTTCCTAGTGCCAGTCTGCATGTTCAAACTAAAACAATGTAACTAATAATGGAGCTGACTGGGGAAACGTTCCTGCTGTTCTTAGTGCCAGTCTGCCTGTTCAAACTAAAACAATGTAACTAATAATGGAGCTGACTGGGGAAACGTTCCTGCTGTTCTTAGTGCCAGTCTGCCTGTTCAAACTAAAACAATGTAACTAATAATGGAGCTGACTGGGGAAACGTTCCTGCTGTTCTTAGTGCCAGTCTGCATGTTCAAACTAAAACAATGTCACTAATAATGGAGCTGACTGGGGAAATGTTCCTGCTGTTCTTAGTGCCAGTCTGCATGTTCAAACTAAAACAATGTAACTAATAATGGAGCTGACTGGGGAAACGTTCCTGCTGTTCTTAGTGCCAGTCTGCATGTTCAAACTAAAACAATGTAACTAATAATGGAGCTGACTAGGGAAACGGTCCTGCTGTTCTTAGTGCCAGTCTGCATGTTCAAACTAAACCAATGTCACTAATAATGGAGCTGACTGGGGAAACGTTCCTGCTGTTCTTAGTGCCAGTCTGCATGTTCAAACTAAACCAATGTAACTAAAAATGGAGCTGACTGGGGAAACATTCCCTCTGTTCTTAGTGCCAGTCTGCCTGTTCAAACTAAACCAATGTACCTAATAATGGAGCTGACTGGGGAAACGTTCCTGCTGTTCTTAGTGCCAGTCTGCATGTTCAAACTAAAACAATGTAACTAATAATGGAGCTGACTGGGGAAACGTTCCTGCTGTTCTTAGTGCCAGTCTGCATGTTCAAACTAAAACAATGTAACTAATAATGGAGCTGACTGGGGAAACGTTCCTGCTGTTCTTAGGGCCAGTCTGCCTGTTCAAACTAAAACAATGTCACTAATAATGGAGCTGACTGGGGAAATGTTCCTGCTGTTCTTAGTGCCAGTCTGCCTGTTCAAACTAAACCAATGTCACTAATAATGGAGCTGACTGGGGAAACGTTCCTGCTGTTCTTAGTGCCAGTCTGCATGTTCAAACTAAAACAATGTCACTAATAATGGAGCTGACTGGGGAAACGTTCCTGCTGTTCTTAGTGCCAGTCTGCCTGTTCAAACTAAACCAATGTCACTAATAATGGAGCTGACTGGGGAAACGTTCCTGCTGTTCTTAGTGCCAGTCTGCCTGTTTAAACTAAAACAATGTAACTAATAATGGAGCTGACTGGGGAAACGTTCCTGCTGTTCTTAGTGCCAGTCTGCCTGTTCAAACTAAACCAATGTAACTAATAATGGAGCTGACTGGGGAAACGTTCCTGCTGTTCTTAGTGCCAGTCTGCATGTTCAAACTAAAACAATGTAACTAATAATGGAGCTGACTGGGGAAACGTTCCTGCTGTTCTTAGTGCCAGTCTGCCTGTTCAAACTAAACCAATGTACCTAATAATGGAGCTGACTGGGGAAACATTCCCTCTGTTCTTAGTGCCAGTCTGCATGTTCAAACTAAAACAATGTAACTAATAATGGAGCTGACTGGGGAAACGTTCCCTCTGTTCTTAGTGCCAGTCTGCATGTTCAAACTAAAACAATGTAGCTAATAATGGAGCTGACTGGGGAAATGTTCCTGCGTTTCTTAGTGCCAGTCTGCCTGTTCAAACTAAACCAATGTAACTAATAATGGAGCTGACTGGGGAAACGTTCCTGCTGTTCTTAGTGCCAGTCTGCATGTTCAAACTAAACCAATGTAACTAATAATGGAGCTGACTGGGGAAATGTTCCCTCTGTTCTTAGTGCCAGTCTGCATGTTCAAACTAAACCAATGTAACTAATAATGGAGCTGACTGGGGAAACGTTCCTGCTGTTCTTAGTGCCAGTCTGCATGTTCAAACTAAACCAATGTAACTAATAATGGAGCTGACTGGGGAAACGTTCCTGCTGTTCTTAGTGCCAGTCTACATGTTCAAACTAAACCAATGTAACTAATAATGGAGCTGACTGGGGAAACGTTCCTGCTGTTCTTAGTGCCAGTCTACATGTTCAAACTAAACCAATGTAACTAATAATGGAGCTGACTGGGGAAACGTTCCTGCTGTTCTTAGTGCCAGTCTGCATGTTCAAACTAAAACAATGTAACTAATAATGGAGCTGACCGGGAAACGTTCCTGCTGTTCTTAGTGCCAGTCTGCATGTTCAAACTAAACCAATGTAACTAATAATGGAGCTGACCGGGAAACGTTCCCTCTGTTCTTAGTGCCAGTCTGCCTGTTCAAACTAAAACAATGTAACTCATAATGGCATCTTTATGCTTTCCTTAATAAAATAATGATAAAAATACTCTTTCAAAATGCTGATGTTTATTTAGTTATGGATCCATAACGAAATACTATGGTCATAAATATCACTGAATTACAGAAATATTGTTGTCTAATGAAGGTAAACAAATCGCTGCTTCCTGTAAAATACTCTTTCAAACACATACGATCACATTGTGCCGCACCATAATGGCTATTAGCAGGTAGCTGGACAATAAACTTGCTTAGAAGGAGGGTACGGGGAGAATTATATCGTCAAATGTATTTCGTTTGGTTGGCTGTATCACAACCGGCCGTGATAGGTTGCAAAACAAAAAGACAAAACAAATAATATAGCAAAAAGTATTATTGCTATTGTTATGTATCACATCCGACGGTGATTGGAAGTCCAACATTCTTTCTGATAGTCTTTAATAAGTCAATGTTCTGGTTGTCCTGACCTGGACACCATGTACAGTATTATAACAGCCCATTATTCTTTCTGATAGTCTTTAATAAGTCAATGTTCTGGTTGTCCTGACCTGGACACCATGTACAGTATTATAACAGCCCATTATTCTTTCTGATAGTCTTTAATAAGTCAATGTTCTGGTTGTCCTGACCTGGACACCATGTACAGTATTATAGCAGCCCATTATTCTTTCTGATAGTCTTTAATAAGTCAATGTTCTGGTTGTCCTGACCTGGACGCCATGTACAGCATTATAACAGCCCATTATTCTTTCTGATAGTCTTTAATAAAGAACTGTTCTGGTTGTCCTGACCTGGACACCATGTACAGTATTACAACAGCCCATTATTCTTTCTGATAGTCTTTAATAAGTCAATGTTCTGGTTGTCCTGACCTGGACACCATGTACAGTATTATAACAGCCCATTATTCTTTCTGATAGTCTTTAATAAGTCAATGTTCTGGTTGTCCTGACCTGGACACCATGTACAGTATTATAGCAGCCCATTATTCTTTCTGATAGTCTTTAATAAGTCAATGTTCTGGTTGTCCTGACCTGGACACCATGTACAGTATTATAACAGCCCATTATTCTTTCTGATAGTCTTTAATAAGTCAATGTTCTGGTTGTCCTGACCTGGACACCATGTACAGTATTATAACAGCCCATTATTCTTTCTGATAGTCTTTAATAAGTCAATGTTCTGGTTGTCCTGACCTGGACACCATGTACAGTATTATAACAGCCCATTATTCTTTCTGATAGTCTTTAATAAGTCAATGTTCTGTTGTTGTCCTGACCTGGACACCATGTACAGTATTATAACAGCCCATTATTCTTTCTGATAGTCTTTAATAAGTCAATGTTCTGGTTGTCCTGACCTGGACACCATGTACAGTATTATAACAGCCCATTATTCTTTCTGATAGTCTTTAATAAGTCAATGTTCTGGTTGTCCTGACCTGGACACCATGTACAGTATTATAACAGCCCATTATTCTTTCTGATAGTCTTTAATTAATAAATGTTCTGGTTGTCCTGACCTGGACACCATGTACAGAACTATAACAGCCCATTATTCTTTCTGATAGTCTTTAATAAGTCAATGTTCTGGTTGTCCTGACCTGGACACCATGTACAGAACTATAACAGCCAATTATTCTTTCTGATAGTCTTTAATAAGTCAATGTTCTGGTTGTCCTGACCTGGACACCATGTACAGTATTACAACAGCCCATTATTCTTTCTGATAGTCTTTAATAAGTCAATGTTCTGGTTGTCCTGACCTGGACACCATGTACAGTATTATAACAGCCCATTATTCTTTCTGATAGTCTTTAATTAATACATGTTCTGGTTGTCCTGACCTGGACACCATGTACAGTATTATAACAGCCCATTATTCTTTCTGATAGTCTTTAATTAATAAATGTTCTGGTTGTCCTGACCTGGACACCATGTACAGTATTATAACAGCCCATTATTCTTTCTGATAGTCTTTAATAAGTCAATGTTCTGGTTGTCCTGACCTGGACACCATGTACAGTATTATAACAGCCCATTATTCTTTCTGATAGTCTTTAATAAGTCAATGTTCTGGTTGTCCTGACCTGGACACCATGTACAGTATTATAACAGCCCATTATTCTTTCTGATAGTCTTTAATAAGTCAATGTTCTGGTTGTCCTGACCTGGACACCATGTACAGTATTATAACAGCCCATTATTCTTTCTGATAGTCTTTAATAAGTCAATGTTCTGGTTGTCCTGACCTGGACACCATGTACAGTATTATAACAGCCTATTATTCTTTCTGATAGTCTTTAATAAAGAACTGTTCTGGTTGTCCTGACCTGGACACCATGTACAGTATTATAACAGCCCATTATTCTTTCTGATAGTCTTTAATAAGTCAATGTTCTGGTTGTCCTGACCTGGACACCATGTACAGTATTATAATAGCCCATTATTCTTTCTGGTAGTCTTTAATAAGTCAATGTTCTGGTTGTCCTGACCTGGACACAGTGTACAGTATTATAACAGCCCATTATTCTTTCTGGTAGTCTTTAATAAGTCAATGTTCTGGTTGTCCTGACCTGGACACCATGTACAGTATTATAACAGCCCATTATTCTTTCTGGTAGTCTTTAATAAGTCAATGTTCTGGTTGTCCTGACCTGGACACCATGTACAGTATTATAACAGCCCATTATTCTTTCTGATAGTCTTTAATAAGTCAATGTTCTGGTTGTCCTGACCTGGACACCATGTACAGTATTATAACAGCCCATTATTCTTTCTGATAGTCTTTAATAAAGAACTGTTCTGGTTGTCCTGACCTGGACACCATGTACAGTATTATAACAGCCCATTATTCTTTCTGATAGTCTTTAATAAGTCAATGTTCTGGTTGTCCTGACCTGGACACCATGTACAGTATTATAACAGCCCATTATTCTTTCTGATAGTCTTTAATAAAGAACTGTTCTGGTTGTCCTGACCTGGACACCATGTACAGTATTATAACAGCCCATTATTCTTTCTGATAGTCTTTAATAAGTCAATGTTCTGGTTGTCCTGACCTGGACACAGTGTACAGTATTATAACAGCCCATTATTCTTTCTGATAGTCTTTAATAAGTCAATGTTCTGGTTGTCCTGACCTGGACGCCATGTACAGAACTATAACAGCCCATTATTCTTTCTGATAGTCTTTAATAAAGAACTGTTCTGGTTGTCCTGACCTGGACACCATGTACAGTATTATAACAGCCCATTATTCTTTCTGATAGTCTTTAATAAGTCAATGTTCTGGTTGTCCTGACCTGGACAGCATGTACAGTATTATAACAGCCCATTATTCTTTCTGATAGTCTTTAATAAGTCAATGTTCTGGTTGTCCTGACCTGGACACCATGTACAGTATTATAACAGCCCATTATGGGTTGTTAGCAGGACAATATACCTTTACCAACACCTCTCTGTATTTTGATACTTTGTGGGTCGGGGCTCCTGAGAGGATAGGGGCTCCTGAGAGGATAGGGGCTCCTGAGAGGATAAGGGACTCCTGAGAGGATAGGGACTCCTGAGAGGATAGGGACTCCTGACAGGATAAGGGACTCCTGAGAGGATAGGGGATCCTGAGAGGATAGGGGATCCTGAGAGGATAGGGGATCCTGAGAGGATAAGGACTCCTGAGAGGATAGGGACTCCTGAGAGGATAGGGACTCCTGAGAGGATAGGGGCTCCTGAGAGGATAGGGACTCCTGAGAGGATAGGGGATCCTGAGAGGATAGGGACTCCTGAGAGGATAGGGACTCCTGAGAGGATAGGGACTCCTGAGAGGATAAGGACTCCTGAGAGGATAGGGACTCCTGAGAGGATAAGGGATCCTGAGAGGATAGGGGATCCTGAGAGGATATGGACTCCTGAGAGGATAGGGACTCCTGAGAGGATAGGGACTCCTGAGAGGATAGGGACTCCTGAGAGGATAGGGGCTCCTGAGAGGATAGGGACTCCTGAGAGGATAAGGGATCCTGAGAGGATAGGGACTCCTGACAGGATAAGGGACTCCTGAGAGGATAGGGGCTCCTGAGAGGATAGGGGCTCCTGAGAGGATAGGGACTCCTGAGAGGATAGGGACTCCTGAGAGGATAAGGACTCCTGAGAGGATAGGGGCTCCTGAGAGGATAGGGACTCCTGAGAGGATAAGGGATCCTGAGAGGATAGGGGATCCTGAGAGGATAGGGGATCCTGAGAGGATAGGGGCTCCTGAGAGGATAGGGGATCCTGAGAGGATATGGACTCCTGAGAGGATAAGGGACTCCTGAGAGGATAGGGACTCCTGAGAGGATAGGGACTCCTGAGAGGATAAGGACTCCTGAGAGGATAGGGACTCCTGAGAGGATAGGGACTCCTGAGAGGATAGGGACTCCTGAGAGGATAAGGGATCCTGAGAGGATAAGGGATCCTGAGAGGATAGGGACTCCTGAGAGGATAGGGACTCCTGAGAGGATATGGACTCCTGAGAGGATAAGGGACTCCTGAGAGGATAGGGACTCCTGAGAGGATAGGGACTCCTGAGAGGATAAGGACTCCTGAGAGGATAGGGACTCCTGAGAGGATAGGGACTCCTGAGAGGATAGGGACTCCTGAGAGGATAGGGACTCCTGAGAGGATAAGGGATCCTGAGAGGATGGGGACTCCTGAGAGGATAGGGACTCCTGAGAGGATAGGGACTCCTGAGAGGATAGGGGCTCCTGAGAGGATAGGGGCTCCTGAGAGGATAGGGACTCTTGAGAGGATAGGGACTCTTGAGAGGATAAGGGCTCCTGAGAGGATAGGGACTCCTGAGAGGATAAGGGATCCTGAGAGGATAGGGGATCCTGAGAGGATAGGGGCTCCTGAGAGGATAGGGACTCCTGAGAGGATAGGGGCTCCTGAGAGGATAGGGACTCCTGAGAGGATAGGGACTCCTGAGAGGATAAGGGATCCTGAGAGGATAGGGACTCCTGAGAGGATAGGGACTCCTGAGAGGATAGGGACTCCTGAGAGGATAGGGACTCCTGAGAGGATAAGGGATCCTGAGAGGATAGGGACTCCTGAGAGGATAGGGACTCCTGAGAGGATAGGGGCTCCTGAGAGGATAGGGACTCCTGAGAGGATAGGGACTCCTGAGAGGATAAGGGATCCTGAGAGGATAGGGGCTCCTGAGAGGATAGGGGCTCCTGAGAGGATAGGGGATCCTGAGAGGATAAGGGATCCTGAGAGGATAGGGACTCCTGAGAGGATAGGGGCTCCTGAGAGGATAGGGGATCCTGAGAGGATAGGGACTCCTGAGAGGATAGGGACTCCTGAGAGGATAGGGACTCCTGAGAGGATAGGGACTCCTGAGAGGATAGGGACTCCTGAGAGGATAGGGACTCCTGAGAGGATAGGGGCTCCTGGGAGGATAAGGGATCCTGAGAGGATAGGGGCTCCTGAGAGGATAGGGAGTCCTGAGAGGATAGGGACTCCTGAGAGGATAGGGGATCCTGAGAGGATAGGGACTCCTGAGAGGATAAGGGATCCTGAGAGGATAGGGACTCCTGAGAGGATAGGGACTCCTGAGAGGATAGGGACTCCTGAGAGGATAGGGGATCCTGAGAGGATAGGGACTCCTGAGAGGATAGGGACTCCTGAGAGGATAAGGGATCCTGAGATGATAGGGACTCCTGAGAGGATATGGACTCCTGAGAGGATAAGGGATCCTGAGAGGATAGGGACTCCTGAGAGGATAGGGGCTCCTGAGAGGATAGGGGCTCCTGAGAGGATAGGGACTCCTGAGAGGATAGGGACTCCTGAGAGGATAAGGGATCCTGAGAGGATAGGGGATCCTGAGAGGATAGGGACTCCTGAGAGGATAAGGGATCCTGAGATGATAGGGACTCCTGAGAGGATAGGGACGCCTGAGAGGATAGGGACTCCTGAGAGGATAGGGACTCCTGAGAGGATAGGGACTCCTGAGAGGATAGGGGCTCCTGAGAGGATAGGGACTCCTGAGAGGATAGGGGATCCTGAGAGGATAGGGACTCCTGAGAGGATAGGACTCCTGAGAGGATAGTGGCTCCTGAGAGGATAGGGGCTCCTGAGAGGATAGGGGCTCTTGAGAGGATAGGGGCTCCTGAGAGGATAGGGGCTCTTGAGAGGATAGGGACTCCTGAGAGGATAGGGGCTCCTGAGAGGATAGGGGCTCTTGAGAGGATAGGGGCTCCTGAGAGGATAGGGGCTCTTGAGAGGATAGGGGCTCCTGAGAGGATAGGGGCTCCTGAGAGGATAGGGGCTCCTGAGAGGATAAGGGATCCTGAGAGGATAGGGGCTCCTGAGAGGATAAGGGATCCTGAGAGGATAGGGGCTCCTGAGAGGATAAGGGACTCCTGAGAGGATAGAGGCTCCTGAGAGGATAGGGGCTCCTGAGAGGATAGGGACTCCTGAGAGGATAAGGGATCCTGAGAGGATAGGGACTCCTGAGAGGATAAGGGATCCTGAGAGGATAGGGACTCCTGAGAGGATAAGGGATCCTGAGAGGATAGGGACTCCTGAGAGTATAGGGACTCCTGAGAGGATAGGGGATCCTGAGAGGATAGGGACTCCTGAGAGGATAAGGGATCCTGAGAGGATAAGGGATCCTGAGAGAATAGGGACTCCTGAGAGGATAGGGGCTCCTGAGAGGATAGGGACTCCTGAGAGGATAGGGACTCCTGAGAGGATAGGGGCTCCTGAGAGGATAGGGACTCCTGAGAGGATAAGGGATCCTGAGAGGATAGGGGCTTCTGAGAGGATAAGGGATCCTGAGAGGATAGGGGCTTCTGAGAGGATAGGGACTCCTGAGAGGATAGGGACTCCTGAGAGGATAGGGGATCCTGAAGGGATAAGGGATCCTGAGAGGATAGGGACTCCTGAGAGGATAGGGACTCCTGAGAGGATAGGGACTTCTGAGAGGATAGGGGCTCCTGAGAGGATAGGGACTCCTGAGAGGATAAGGGATCCTGAGAGGATAGGGGCTCCTGAGAGGATAGGGGCTCCTGAGAGGATAGGGGCTCCTGAGAGGATAGGGACTCCTGAGAGTATAGGGACTCCTGAGAGGATAGGGACTCCTGAGAGGATAGGGACTCCTGAGAGGATAGGGACTCCTGAGAGGATAGGGACTCCTGAGAGGATAGGGACTCCTGAGAGGATAGGGACTTCTGAGAGGATAGGGGCTCCTGAGAGGATAGGGACTCCTGAGAGGATAAGGGATCCTGAGAGGATAGGGGCTCCTGAGAGGATAGGGGCTCCTGAGAGGATAGGGGCTCCTGAGATTATAGGGGATCCTGAGAGGATAGGGACTCCTGAGAGTATAGGGACTCCTGAGAGGATAGGGACTCCTGAGAGGATAGGGACTCCTGAGAGGATAGGGACTCCTGAGAGGATAAGGACTCCTGAGAGGATAGGGGATCCTGAGAGGATAGGGGCTCCTGAGAGGATAGGGACTCCTGAGAGGATAGGGGATCCTGAGAGGATAAGGGATCCTGAGAGGATAGGGGATCCTGAGAGGATAGGGACTCCTGAGAGGATAGGGACTCCTGAGAGGATAGGGACTCCTGAGAGGATAGGGACTCCTGAGAGGATAAGGGACTCCTGAGAGGATAGGGGCTCCTGAGAGGATAGGGGCTCCTGAGAGGATAAGGGACTCCTGAGAGGATAGGGACTCCTGAGAGGATAGGGACTCCTGAGAGGATAAGGGATCCTGAGAGGATAAGGACTCCTGAGAGGATAGGGACTCCTGAGAGGATAAGGGATCCTGAGAGGATAGGGACTCCTGAGAGGATAAGGGATCCTGAGAGGATAGGGGCTCCTGAGAGGATAGGGACTCCTGAGAGGATAGGGACTCCTGAGAGGATAGGGACTCCTGAGAGGATAGGGGCTCCTGAGAGGATAGGGACTCCTGAGAGGATAAGGGATCCTGAGAGGATAGGGGCTTCTGAGAGGATTTGACTCCTGAGAGGATAGGGACTCCTGAGAGGATAGGGGATCCTGAAGGGATAAGGGATCCTGAGAGGATAGGGACTCCTGAGAGGATAGGGACTCCTGAGAGGATAGGGACTTCTGAGAGGATAGGGGCTCCTGAGAGGATAGGGACTCCTGAGAGGATAAGGGATCCTGAGAGAATAGGGACTCCTGAGAGGATAAGGGATCCTGAGAGGATAGGGGCTCCTGAGAGGATAGGGGCTCCTGAGAGGATAGGGGATCCTGAGAGGATAGGGACTCCTGAGAGTATAGGGACTCCTGAGAGGATAGGGACTCCTGAGAGGATAGGGACTCTGAGAGGATAGGGACTCCTGAGAGGATAAGGACTCCTGAGAGGATAGGGGATCCTGAGAGGATAGGGACTCCTGAGAGGATAGGGACTCCTGAGAGGATAGGGGCTCCTGAGAGGATAGGGACTCCTGAGAGGATAGGGGATCCTGAGAGGATAAGGGATCCTGAGAGGATAGGGGATCCTGAGAGGATAGGGGATCCTGAGAGGATAGGGACTCCTGAGAGGATAGGGACTCCTGAGAGGATAGGGACTCCTGAGAGGATAGGGACTCCTGAGAGGATAGGGACTCCTGAGAGGATAGGGACTCCTGAGAGGATAAGGGATCCTGAGTGGATAAGGGATCCTGAGAGGATAGGGACTCCTGAGAGGATAGGGGCTCCTGAGAGGATAGGGACTCCTGAGAGGATAGGGACTCCTGAGAGGATAAGGGATCCTGAGAGGATAAGGACTCCTGAGAGGATAGGGACTCCTGAGAGGATAAGGGATCCTGAGAGGATAGGGACTCCTGAGAGGATAAGGGATCCTGAGAGGATAGGGGCTCCTGAGAGGATAGGGACTCCTGAGAGGATAGGGACTCCTGAGAGGATAAGGGATCCTGAGAGGATAGGGACTCCTGAGAGGATAGGGGCTCCTGAGAGGATAGGGGCTCCTGAGTGGATAGGGACTCCTGAGAGGATAGGGACTCCTGAGAGGATAGGGGCTCCTGAGAGGATAAGGGATCCTGAGAGGATAGGGGCTCCTGAGAGGATAGGGACTCCTGAGAGGATAGGGACTCCTGAGAGGATATGGCATCCTGAGAGGATAGGGACTCCTGAGAGGATAAGGGATCCTGAGAGAATAGGTACTCCTGAGAGGATAGGGACTCCTGAGAGGATAGGGACTCCTGAGAGGATAGGGGATCCTGAGAGGATAGGGACTCCTGAGAGGATAGGGGATCCTGAGAGGATAAGGGATCCTGAGAGGATAGGGACTCCTGAGAGGATAGGGACTCCTGAGAGGATAGGGACTCCTGAGAGGATAGGGACTCCTGAGAGGATATGGACTCCTGAGGGGATAAGGGATCCTGAGAGGATAGGGACTCCTGAGAGGATAGGGACTCCTGAGAGGATAGGGACTCCTGAGAGGATAGGGACTCCTGAGAGGATAGGGACTCCTGAGAGGATAGGGACTCCTGAGAGGATAGGGACTCCTGAGAGGATAGGGACTCCTGAGAGGATAAGGGATCCTGAGAGGATAGGGGCTCCTGAGAGGATAGGGACTCCTGAGAGGATAGGGACTCCTGAGAGGATAGGGGATCCTGAGAGGATAGGGACTCCTGAGAGGATAGGGGATCCTGAGAGGATAGGGACTCCTGAGAGGATAGGACTCCTGAGAGGATAGGGGCTCCTGAGAGGATAGGGGCTCCCGAGAGGATAGGGGCTCTTGAGAGGATAGGGGCTCCTGAGAGGATAGGGGCTCTTGAGAGGATAGGGACTCCTGAGAGGATAGGGGCTCTTGAGAGGATAGGGGCTCCTGAGAGGATAGGGGCTCTTGAGAGGATAGGGGCTCCTGAGAGGATAGGGGCTCCTGAGAGGATAAGGGATCCTGAGAGGATAGGGGCTCCTGAGAGGATAAGGGATCCTGAGAGGATAGGGGCTCCTGGGAGGATAAGGGACTCCTGAGAGGATAGGGACTCCTGAGAGGATAGGGGCTCCTGAGAGGATAGGGACTCCTGAGAGGATAAGGGATCCTGAGAGGATAGGGACTCCTGAGAGGATAAGGGATCCTGAGAGTATAGGGACTCCTGAGAGGATAGGGACTCCTGAGAGGATAAGGGATCCTGAGAGGATAGGGGATCCTGAGAGGATAGGGACTCCTGAGAGTATAGGGACTCCTGAGAGGATAGGGGATCCTGAGAGGATAGGGACTCCTGAGAGGATAAGGGATCCTGAGAGGATAAGGGATCCTGAGAGGATAAGGGATCCTGAGAGGATAGGGACTCCTGAGAGGATAGGGGCTCCTGAGAGGATAGGGACTCCTGAGAGGATAGGGGCTCCTGAGAGGATAGGGGATCCTGAGAGGATATGGACTCCTGAGAGGATAAGGGACTCCTGAGAGGATAGGGACTCCTGAGAGGATAGGGACTCCTGAGAGGATAAGGACTCCTGAGAGGATAGGGACTCCTGAGAGGATAGGGACTCCTGAGAGGATAGGGACTCCTGAGAGGATAAGGGATCCTGAGAGGATAAGGGATCCTGAGAGGATAGGGACTCCTGAGAGGATAGGGACTCCTGAGAGGATATGGACTCCTGAGAGGATAAGGGACTCCTGAGAGGATAGGGACTCCTGAGAGGATAGGGACTCCTGAGAGGATAAGGACTCCTGAGAGGATAGGGACTCCTGAGAGGATAGGGACTCCTGAGAGGATAGGGACTCCTGAGAGGATAGGGACTCCTGAGAGGATAAGGGATCCTGAGAGGATGGGGACTCCTGAGAGGATAGGGACTCCTGAGAGGATAGGGACTCCTGAGAGGATAGGGGCTCCTGAGAGGATAGGGGCTCCTGAGAGGATAGGGACTCTTGAGAGGATAGGGACTCTTGAGAGGATAAGGGCTCCTGAGAGGATAGGGACTCCTGAGAGGATAAGGGATCCTGAGAGGATAGGGGATCCTGAGAGGATAGGGGCTCCTGAGAGGATAGGGACTCCTGAGAGGATAGGGGCTCCTGAGAGGATAGGGACTCCTGAGAGGATAGGGACTCCTGAGAGGATAAGGGATCCTGAGAGGATAGGGACTCCTGAGAGGATAGGGACTCCTGAGAGGATAGGGACTCCTGAGAGGATAGGGACTCCTGAGAGGATAAGGGATCCTGAGAGGATAGGGACTCCTGAGAGGATAGGGACTCCTGAGAGGATAGGGGCTCCTGAGAGGATAGGGACTCCTGAGAGGATAGGGACTCCTGAGAGGATAAGGGATCCTGAGAGGATAGGGGCTCCTGAGAGGATAGGGGCTCCTGAGAGGATAGGGGATCCTGAGAGGATAAGGGATCCTGAGAGGATAGGGACTCCTGAGAGGATAGGGGCTCCTGAGAGGATAGGGGATCCTGAGAGGATAGGGACTCCTGAGAGGATAGGGACTCCTGAGAGGATAGGGACTCCTGAGAGGATAGGGACTCCTGAGAGGATAGGGACTCCTGAGAGGATAGGGACTCCTGAGAGGATAGGGGCTCCTGGGAGGATAAGGGATCCTGAGAGGATAGGGGCTCCTGAGAGGATAGGGAGTCCTGAGAGGATAGGGACTCCTGAGAGGATAGGGGATCCTGAGAGGATAGGGACTCCTGAGAGGATAAGGGATCCTGAGAGGATAGGGACTCCTGAGAGGATAGGGACTCCTGAGAGGATAGGGACTCCTGAGAGGATAGGGGATCCTGAGAGGATAGGGACTCCTGAGAGGATAGGGACTCCTGAGAGGATAAGGGATCCTGAGATGATAGGGACTCCTGAGAGGATATGGACTCCTGAGAGGATAAGGGATCCTGAGAGGATAGGGACTCCTGAGAGGATAGGGGCTCCTGAGAGGATAGGGGCTCCTGAGAGGATAGGGACTCCTGAGAGGATAGGGACTCCTGAGAGGATAAGGGATCCTGAGAGGATAGGGGATCCTGAGAGGATAGGGACTCCTGAGAGGATAAGGGATCCTGAGATGATAGGGACTCCTGAGAGGATAGGGACGCCTGAGAGGATAGGGACTCCTGAGAGGATAGGGACTCCTGAGAGGATAGGGACTCCTGAGAGGATAGGGGCTCCTGAGAGGATAGGGACTCCTGAGAGGATAGGGGATCCTGAGAGGATAGGGACTCCTGAGAGGATAGGACTCCTGAGAGGATAGTGGCTCCTGAGAGGATAGGGGCTCCTGAGAGGATAGGGGCTCCTGAGAGGATAAGGGATCCTGAGAGGATAGGGGCTCCTGAGAGGATAAGGGACTCCTGAGAGGATAGAGGCTCCTGAGAGGATAGGGGCTCCTGAGAGGATAGGGACTCCTGAGAGGATAAGGGATCCTGAGAGGATAGGGACTCCTGAGAGGATAAGGGATCCTGAGAGGATAGGGACTCCTGAGAGGATAAGGGATCCTGAGAGGATAGGGACTCCTGAGAGTATAGGGACTCCTGAGAGGATAGGGGATCCTGAGAGGATAGGGACTCCTGAGAGGATAAGGGATCCTGAGAGGATAAGGGATCCTGAGAGAATAGGGACTCCTGAGAGGATAGGGGCTCCTGAGAGGATAGGGACTCCTGAGAGGATAGGGACTCCTGAGAGGATAGGGGCTCCTGAGAGGATAGGGACTCCTGAGAGGATAAGGGATCCTGAGAGGATAGGGGCTTCTGAGAGGATAAGGGATCCTGAGAGGATAGGGGCTTCTGAGAGGATAGGGACTCCTGAGAGGATAGGGACTCCTGAGAGGATAGGGGATCCTGAAGGGATAAGGGATCCTGAGAGGATAGGGACTCCTGAGAGGATAGGGACTCCTGAGAGGATAGGGACTTCTGAGAGGATAGGGGCTCCTGAGAGGATAGGGACTCCTGAGAGGATAAGGGATCCTGAGAGGATAGGGGCTCCTGAGAGGATAGGGGCTCCTGAGAGGATAGGGGCTCCTGAGAGGATAGGGACTCCTGAGAGTATAGGGACTCCTGAGAGGATAGGGACTCCTGAGAGGATAGGGACTCCTGAGAGGATAGGGACTCCTGAGAGGATAGGGACTCCTGAGAGGATAGGGACTCCTGAGAGGATAGGGACTCCTGAGAGGATAGGGACTTCTGAGAGGATAGGGGCTCCTGAGAGGATAGGGACTCCTGAGAGGATAAGGGATCCTGAGAGGATAGGGGCTCCTGAGAGGATAGGGGCTCCTGAGAGGATAGGGGCTCCTGAGATTATAGGGGATCCTGAGAGGATAGGGACTCCTGAGAGTATAGGGACTCCTGAGAGGATAGGGACTCCTGAGAGGATAGGGACTCCTGAGAGGATAGGGACTCCTGAGAGGATAAGGACTCCTGAGAGGATAGGGGATCCTGAGAGGATAGGGACTCCTGAGAGGATAGGGACTCCTGAGAGGATAGGGGCTCCTGAGAGGATAGGGACTCCTGAGAGGATAGGGGATCCTGAGAGGATAAGGGATCCTGAGAGGATAGGGGATCCTGAGAGGATAGGGACTCCTGAGAGGATAGGGACTCCTGAGAGGATAGGGACTCCTGAGAGGATAGGGACTCCTGAGAGGATAAGGGACTCCTGAGAGGATAGGGGCTCCTGAGAGGATAGGGGCTCCTGAGAGGATAAGGGACTCCTGAGAGGATAGGGACTCCTGAGAGGATAGGGACTCCTGAGAGGATAAGGGATCCTGAGAGGATAAGGACTCCTGAGAGGATAGGGACTCCTGAGAGGATAAGGGATCCTGAGAGGATAGGGACTCCTGAGAGGATAAGGGATCCTGAGAGGATAGGGGCTCCTGAGAGGATAGGGACTCCTGAGAGGATAGGGACTCCTGAGAGGATAGGGACTCCTGAGAGGATAGGGGCTCCTGAGAGGATAGGGACTCCTGAGAGGATAAGGGATCCTGAGAGGATAGGGGCTTCTGAGAGGATTTGACTCCTGAGAGGATAGGGACTCCTGAGAGGATAGGGGATCCTGAAGGGATAAGGGATCCTGAGAGGATAGGGACTCCTGAGAGGATAGGGACTCCTGAGAGGATAGGGACTTCTGAGAGGATAGGGGCTCCTGAGAGGATAGGGACTCCTGAGAGGATAAGGGATCCTGAGAGAATAGGGACTCCTGAGAGGATAAGGGATCCTGAGAGGATAGGGGCTCCTGAGAGGATAGGGGCTCCTGAGAGGATAGGGGATCCTGAGAGGATAGGGACTCCTGAGAGTATAGGGACTCCTGAGAGGATAGGGACTCCTGAGAGGATAGGGACTCTGAGAGGATAGGGACTCCTGAGAGGATAAGGACTCCTGAGAGGATAGGGGATCCTGAGAGGATAGGGACTCCTGAGAGGATAGGGACTCCTGAGAGGATAGGGGCTCCTGAGAGGATAGGGACTCCTGAGAGGATAGGGGATCCTGAGAGGATAAGGGATCCTGAGAGGATAGGGGATCCTGAGAGGATAGGGGATCCTGAGAGGATAGGGACTCCTGAGAGGATAGGGACTCCTGAGAGGATAGGGACTCCTGAGAGGATAGGGACTCCTGAGAGGATAGGGACTCCTGAGAGGATAGGGACTCCTGAGAGGATAAGGGATCCTGAGTGGATAAGGGATCCTGAGAGGATAGGGACTCCTGAGAGGATAGGGGCTCCTGAGAGGATAGGGACTCCTGAGAGGATAGGGACTCCTGAGAGGATAAGGGATCCTGAGAGGATAAGGACTCCTGAGAGGATAGGGACTCCTGAGAGGATAAGGGATCCTGAGAGGATAGGGACTCCTGAGAGGATAAGGGATCCTGAGAGGATAGGGGCTCCTGAGAGGATAGGGACTCCTGAGAGGATAGGGACTCCTGAGAGGATAAGGGATCCTGAGAGGATAGGGACTCCTGAGAGGATAGGGGCTCCTGAGAGGATAGGGGCTCCTGAGTGGATAGGGACTCCTGAGAGGATAGGGACTCCTGAGAGGATAGGGGCTCCTGAGAGGATAAGGGATCCTGAGAGGATAGGGGCTCCTGAGAGGATAGGGACTCCTGAGAGGATAGGGACTCCTGAGAGGATATGGCATCCTGAGAGGATAGGGACTCCTGAGAGGATAAGGGATCCTGAGAGAATAGGTACTCCTGAGAGGATAGGGACTCCTGAGAGGATAGGGACTCCTGAGAGGATAGGGGATCCTGAGAGGATAGGGACTCCTGAGAGGATAGGGGATCCTGAGAGGATAAGGGATCCTGAGAGGATAGGGACTCCTGAGAGGATAGGGACTCCTGAGAGGATAGGGACTCCTGAGAGGATAGGGACTCCTGAGAGGATATGGACTCCTGAGGGGATAAGGGATCCTGAGAGGATAGGGACTCCTGAGAGGATAGGGACTCCTGAGAGGATAGGGACTCCTGAGAGGATAGGGACTCCTGAGAGGATAGGGACTCCTGAGAGGATAGGGACTCCTGAGAGGATAGGGACTCCTGAGAGGATAGGGACTCCTGAGAGGATAGGGACTCCTGAGAGGATAAGGGATCCTGAGAGGATAGGGGCTCCTGAGAGGATAGGGACTCCTGAGAGGATAGGGACTCCTGAGAGGATAGGGGATCCTGAGAGGATAGGGACTCCTGAGAGGATAGGGGATCCTGAGAGGATAGGGACTCCTGAGAGGATAGGACTCCTGAGAGGATAGGGGCTCCTGAGAGGATAGGGGCTCCCGAGAGGATAGGGGCTCTTGAGAGGATAGGGGCTCCTGAGAGGATAGGGGCTCTTGAGAGGATAGGGACTCCTGAGAGGATAGGGGCTCTTGAGAGGATAGGGGCTCCTGAGAGGATAGGGGCTCTTGAGAGGATAGGGGCTCCTGAGAGGATAGGGGCTCCTGAGAGGATAAGGGATCCTGAGAGGATAGGGGCTCCTGAGAGGATAAGGGATCCTGAGAGGATAGGGGCTCCTGGGAGGATAAGGGACTCCTGAGAGGATAGGGACTCCTGAGAGGATAGGGGCTCCTGAGAGGATAGGGACTCCTGAGAGGATAAGGGATCCTGAGAGGATAGGGACTCCTGAGAGGATAAGGGATCCTGAGAGTATAGGGACTCCTGAGAGGATAGGGACTCCTGAGAGGATAAGGGATCCTGAGAGGATAGGGACTCCTGAGAGGATAGGGACTCCTGAGAGTATAGGGACTCCTGAGAGGATAGGGGATCCTGAGAGGATAGGGACTCCTGAGAGGATAAGGGATCCTGAGAGGATAAGGGATCCTGAGAGGATAAGGGATCCTGAGAGGATAGGGACTCCTGAGAGGATAGGGGCTCCTGAGAGGATAGGGACTCCTGAGAGGATAGGGGCTCCTGAGAGGATAGGGGCTCCTGAGAGGATAAGGGATCCTGAGAGGATAGGGGCTTCTGAGAGGATAGGGACTCCTGAGAGGATAGGGACTCCTGAGAGGATATGTGATCCTGAGAGGATAGGGACTCCTGAGAGGATAAGGGATCCTGAGAGGATAGGGGCTCCTGAGAGGATAGGGGCTCCTGAGAGGATAGGGGATCCTGAGAGGATAGGGACTCCTGAGAGTATAGGGACTCCTGAGAGGATAGGGACTCCTGAGAGGATAGGGACTCCTGAGAGGATAGGGACTCCTGAGAGGATAAGGACTCCTGAGAGGATAGGGGATCCTGAGAGGATAGGGACTCCTGAGAGTATAGGGACTCCTGAGAGGATAGGGGCTCCTGAGAGGATAGGGACTCCTGAGAGTATAGGGACTCCTGAGAGGATAGGGGATCCTGAGAGGATAGGGACTCCTGAGAGGATAAGGGATCCTGAGAGGATAAGGGATCCTGAGAGGATAGGGACTCCTGAGAGGATAGGGGCTCCTGAGAGGATAGGGACTCCTGAGAGGATAGGGGCTCCTGAGAGGATAGGGGCTCCTGAGAGGATAGGGACTCCTGAGAGGATAAGGGATCCTGAGAGGATAGGGGCTTCTGAGACGATAGGGACTCCTGAGAGGATAGGGACTCCTGAGAGGATATGTGATCCTGAGAGGATAGGGACTCCTGAGAGGATAAGGGATCCTGAGAGGATAGGGGCTCCTGAGAGGATAGGGGCTCCTGAGAGGATAGGGGATCCTGAGAGGATAGGGACTCCTGAGAGGATAAGGGATCCTGAGAGGATAGGGACTCCTGAGAGGATAAGGGACTCCTGAGAGGATAAGGGATCCTGAGAGGATAGGGACTCCTGAGATGATAAGGGATCCTGAGAGGATAAGGGATCCTGAGAGGATAGGGACTCCTGAGATGATAAGGGATCCTGAGAGGATAGGGGCTCCTGAGAGGATAGGGACTCCTGAGAGGATAGGGACTCCTGAGAGGATAAGGGATCCTGAGAGGATAGGGACTCCTGAGAGGATAGGGGCTCCTGAGAGGATAGGGGCTCCTGAGAGGATAGGGGCTCCTGAGAGGATAGGGACTCCTGAGAGGATAGGGACTCCTGAGAGGATAGGGGCTCCTGAGAGGATAGGGGCTCCTGAGAGGATAAGGGATCCTGAGAGGATAGGGGCTCCTGAGAGGATAGGGACTCCTGAGAGGATAGGGACTCCTGAGAGGATAGGGCATCCTGAGAGGATAGGGACTCCTGAGAGGATAAGGGATCCTGAGAGGATAGGGACTCCTGAGAGGATAGGGACTCCTGAGAGGATAGGGACTCCTGAGAGGATAGGGGATCCTGAGAGGATAGGGACTCCTGAGAGGATAGGGGATCCTGAGAGGATAAGGGATCCTGAGAGGATAGGGACTCCTGAGAGGATAAGGGATCCTGAGAGGATAGGGACTCCTGAGAGGATAGGGACTCCTGAGAGGATAGGGACTCCTGAGAGGATAGGGACTCCTGAGAGGATAGGGACTCCTGAGAGGATAAGGGATCCTGAGAGGAGAGGGGCTCCTGAGAGGATAGTGACTCCTGAGAGGATAGGGACTCCTGAGAGGATAGGGACTCCTGAGAGGATAGGGGCTCCTGAGAGGATAGGGACTCCTGAGAGGATAAGGACTCCTGAGAGGATAAGGGATCCTGAGAGGATAGGGGCTCCTGAGAGGATAGGGGCTCCTGAGAGGATAGGGACTCCTGAGAGGATAGGGGCTCCTGAGAGGATAGGGACTCCTGAGAGGATAAGGGATCCTGAGAGGATAGGGGATCCTGAGAGGATAGGGACTCATGAGAGGATAAGGGATCCTGAGAGGATAGGGACTCCTGAGAGGATAGGGGCTCCTGAGAGGATAGGGACTCCTGAGAGGATAGGGACTCCTGAGAGGATAGGGACTCCTGAGAGGATAGGGGCTCCTGAGAGGATAGGGGCTCCTGAGAGGATAGGGGCTCCTGAGAGGATAGGGGCTCCCGCAGTGCAAAATGCATTGCTACAGATGCAGGTTCGATACCCGTGCCGGACACCATCGAGATACCCATGATGAGAGGATGGGGGCTCCCGCAGTGCAAAATGCATTGCTACAGATGCAGGTTCGATACCCGTGCCGGACACCATCGAGATACCCATGATGAGAGGATAGGGGCTCCCGCAGTGCAAAATGCATTGCTACAGATGCAGGTTCGATACCCGTGCCGGACACCATCGAGATACCCATGATGAGAGGATGGGGGCTCCCGCAGTGCAAAATGCATTGCTACAGATGCAGGTTCGATACCCGTGCCGGACACCATCGACATACCCATGATGAGAGGATGGGGGCTCCCGCAGTGCAAAATGCATTGCTACAGATGCAGGTTCGATACCCGTGCCGGACACCATCGACATACCCATGATGAGAGGATGGGGGCTCCCGCAGTGCAAAATGCATTGCTACAGATGCAAGTTCGATACCCGTGCCGGACACCATCGAGATACCCATGATGAGAGGATGGGGGCTCCCGCAGTGCAAAATGCATTGCTACAGATGCAGGTTCGATACCCGTGCCGGACACCATCGAGATACCCATGATGAGAGGATGGGGGCTCCCGCAGTGCAAAATGCATTGCTACAGATGCAGGTTCGATACCCGTGCCGGACACCATCGACATACCCATGATGAGAGGATGGGGGCTCCCGCAGTGCAAAATGCATTGCTACAGATGCAGGTTCGATACCCGTGCCGGACACCATCGACATACCCATGATGAGGCTTTGGTTTTCATTTAGAATCCAGTCCTCTATATGTAATTATTGGCAAGGATTCACAGCATATTTTTCGATAGACTGTAGGCCTACCATAGTCGACATGAGTCTCACTAGTGTTGAGTAATTTGCTGTTGAATGTGGTGTAGGTCTTATTTATTTAAAGAGCATATTGATATCTGAGACAAACATGGGGACATGTCTTGATTAATCAATAAGATTTATATTTTCACATTATTTGGGTATTGGTTCGACAACAATTATACAATTAGGGTGTAGAAATGTTATGCTCTTGACTCAACACTATACACGTCAATGATTGCACTTAACAAAGAGCTGCAGTTAGTTTCAGAATGGGTGGCAAGGAATAAGTTAGTCCTAAATATTTCTAAAAGTCAAAGTATTGTATTTTGGACAAATCATTCAGTAAACCTTGAACCTCAACTAAATCTTGCAATAAATAATGTGGGAATTGAGGAAGTTGAGGTGACTAAACTGCTTGGTGTTACCCTGGATTGTAAACTGTCATGGTCAAAACATATACTGTCACGTATACTCCTCCTCTGGCCTCTAGGTCACCAGACTGCTGATTATTACACACACCTGTCACCAGCGCTTATTGACGCTCACCTGGACTCCATCACCACCGTGATTACCTGCCCCATTTATGTCACTGCCTTTGGTTCCTGTTTCTGTTTCATGTCTGTGCACTGTTTGTTGTTAAGTTAATGTTTGTTTATTTATTAAATATATTCACTTCCTGAACTTGATTTCCGACTCTCAACGTTCATCATTACAGATACAACAGTAGCGAAGATGGGGAGCAGTCTGTCCTTAATAAAGGGCTGCTCTACCTTCTTAACAGCACTGTCAACAAGGCAGGTCCTACAGGCTCTAGTTTCTACCTTCTTAACAGCACTGTCAACAAGGCAGGTCCTACAGGCCCTAGTTTCTACCTTCTTAACAGCACTGTCAACAAGGCAGGTCCTACAGGCCCTAGTTTCTACCTTCTTAACAGCACTGTCAACAAGGCAGGTCCTACAGGCTCTAGTTTCTACCTTCTTAACAGCACTGTCAACAAGGCAGGTCCTACAGGCTCTAGTTTCTACCTTCTTAACAGCACTGTCAACAAGGCAGGTTCCTACAGGCCCTAGTTTCTACCTCCTTAACAGCACTGTCAACAAGGCAGGTCCTACAGGCCCTAGTTTCTACCTTCTTAACAGCACTGTCAACAAGGCAGGTCCTACAGGCCCTAGTTTCTACCTTCTTAACAGCACTGTCAACAAGGCAGGTCCTACAGGCTCTAGTTTCTACCTTCTTAACAGCACTGTCAACAAGGCAGGTCCTGCAGGCCCTAGTTTCTACCTTCTTAACAGCACTATCAACAAGGCAGGTCCTACAGGCCCTAATTTCTACCTTCTTAACAGCACTGTCAACAAGGCAGGTCCTACAGGCCCTAGTTTCTACCTTCTTAACAGCACTGTCAACAAGGCAGGTCCTACAGGCCCTAGTTTCTACCTTCTTAACAGCACTGTCAACAAGGCAGGTCCTACAGGCCCTAGTTTCTACCTTCTTAACAGCACTTTCAACAAGGCATGTCCTACAGGCCCTAGTTTCTACCTTCTTAACAGCACTGTCAACAAGGCAGGTCCTACAGGCCCTAGTTTCTACCTTCTTAACAGCACTGTCAACAAGGCAGGTCCTACAGGCCCTAGTTTCTACCTTCTTAACAGCACTGTCAACAAGGCAGGTCCTACAGGTCCTAGTTTCTACCTTAACAGCACTATCAACAAGGCAGGTCCTACAGGCCCTAGTTTCTACCTTCTTAACAGCACTGTCAACAAGGCCGGTCCTACAGGCCCTAGTTTCTACCTTCTTAACAGCACTGTCAACAAGGCAGGTCCTACAGGCCCTAGTTTCTACCTTCTTAACAGCACTGTCAACAAGGCAGGTCCTACAGGCCCTAGTTTCTACCTTCTTAACAGCACTGTCAACAAGGTAGGTCCTACAGGCCCTAGTTTCTACCTTCTTAACAGCACTGTCAACAAGGCAGGTCCTACAGGCTCTAGTTTCTACCTTCTTAACAGCACTGTCAACAAGGCAGGTCCTACAGGCTCTAGTTTCTACCTTCTTAACAGCACTGTCAACAAGGCAGGTCCTACAGGCCCTAGTTTCTACCTTCTTAACAGCACTGTCAACAAGGCAGGTCCTACAGGCCCTAGTTTCTACCTTCTTAACAGCACTGTCAACAAGGCAGGTCCTACAGGCCCTAGTTTCTACCTTCTTAACAGCACTGTCAACAAGGCAGGTCCTACAGGCTCTAGTTTCTACCTTCTTAACAGCACTGTCAACAAGGCAGGTCCTGCAGGCCCTAGTTTCTACCTTCTTAACAGCACTGTCAACAAGGCAGGTCCTGCAGGCCCTAGTTTCTACCTTCTTAACAGCACTATCAACAAGGCAGGTCCTACAGGCCCTAATTTCTACCTTCTTAACAGCACTGTCAACAAGGCAGGTCCTACAGGCTCTAGTTTCTACCTTCTTAACAGCACTGTCAACAAGGCAGGTCCTGCAGGCCCTAGTTTCTACCTTCTTAACAGCACTGTCAACAAGGCAGGTCCTACAGGCCCTAGTTTCTACCTTCTTAACAGCACTTTCAACAAGGCATGTCCTACAGGCCCTAGTTTCTACCTTCTTAACAGCACTGTCAACAAGGCAGGTCCTACAGGCCCTAGTTTCTACCTTCTTAACAGCACTGTCAACAAGGCAGGTCCTACAGGCCCTAGTTTCTACCTTCTTAACAGCACTGTCAACAAGGCAGGTCCTACAGGTCCTAGTTTCTACCTTAACAGCACTATCAACAAGGCAGGTCCTACAGGCCCTAGTTTCTACCTTCTTAACAGCACTGTCAACAAGGCCGGTCCTACAGGCCCTAGTTTCTACCTTCTTAACAGCACTGTCAACAAGGCAGGTCCTACAGGCCCTAGTTTCTACCTTCTTAACAGCACTGTCAACAAGGCAGGTCCTACAGGCCCTAGTTTCTACCTTCTTAACAGCACTGTCAACAAGGTAGGTCCTACAGGCCCTAGTTTCTACCTTCTTAACAGCACTGTCAACAAGGCAGGTCCTACAGGCTCTAGTTTCTACCTTCTTAACAGCACTGTCAACAAGGCAGGTCCTACAGGCTCTAGTTTCTACCTTCTTAACAGCACTGTCAACAAGGCAGGTCCTACAGGCCCTAGTTTCTACCTTCTTAACAGCACTGTCAACAAGGCAGGTCCTACAGGCCCTAGTTTCTACCTTCTTAACAGCACTGTCAACAAGGCAGGTCCTACAGGCCCTAGTTTCTACCTTCTTAACAGCACTGTCAACAAGGCAGGTCCTACAGGCTCTAGTTTCTACCTTCTTAACAGCACTGTCAACAAGGCAGGTCCTGCAGGCCCTAGTTTCTACCTTCTTAACAGCACTGTCAACAAGGCAGGTCCTGCAGGCCCTAGTTTCTACCTTCTTAACAGCACTATCAACAAGGCAGGTCCTACAGGCCCTAATTTCTACCTTCTTAACAGCACTGTCAACAAGGCAGGTCCTACAGGCTCTAGTTTCTACCTTCTTAACAGCACTGTCAACAAGGCAGGTCCTGCAGGCCCTAGTTTCTACCTTCTTAACAGCACTATCAACAAGGCAGGTCCTACAGGCCCTAATTTCTACCTTCTTAACAGCACTGTCAACAAGGCAGGTCCTACAGGCTCTAGTTTCTACCTTCTTAACAGCACTGTCAACAAGGCAGGTCCTACAGGCCCTAGTTTCTACCTTCTTAACAGCACTGTCAACAAGGCAGGTCCTACAGGCCCTAGTTTCTACCTTCTTAACAGCACTTTCAACAAGGCAGGTCCTACAGGCCCTAGTTTCTACCTTCTTAACAGCACTGTCAACAAGGCAGGTCCTACAGGCCCTAGTTTCTACCTTCTTAACAGCACTGTCAACAAGGCAGGTCCTACAGACCCTAGTTTCTACCTTCTTAACAGCAATATCAACAAGGCAGGTCCTACAGGCTCTAGTTTCTACCTTCTTAACAGCACTGTCAACAAGGCAGGTCCTACAGGCCCTAGTTTCTACCTTCTTAACAGCACTATCAACAAGGCAGGTCCTACAGGCTCTAGTTTCTACCTTCTTAACAGCACTGTCAACAAGGCAGGTCCTACAGGCCCTAGTTTCTACCTTCTTAACAGCACTGTCAACAAGGCAGGTCCTACAGGCCCTAGTTTCTACCTTCTTAACAGCACTGTCAACAAGGCAGGTCCTACAGGCCCTAGTTTCTACCTTCTTAACAGCACTGTCAACAAGGCAGGTCCTACAGGTCCTAGTTTCTACCTTAACAGCACTGTCAACAAGGCAGGTCCTACAGGCCCTAGTTTCTACCTTCTTAACAGCACTGTCAACAAGGCAGGTCCTACAGGTCCTAGTTTCTACCTTCTAAACAGCACTGTCAACAAGGCAGGTCCTACAGGCCCTAGTTTCTACCTTCTTAACAGCACTGTCAACAAGGCAGGTCCTACAGGCCCTAGTTTCTACCTTCTTAACAGCACTGTCAACAAGGCAGGTCCTACAGGCCCTAGTTTCTACCTTCTTAACAGCACTGTCAACAAGGCAGGTCCTACAGGTCCTAGTTTCTACCTTCTAAACAGCACTGTCAACAAGGCAGGTCCTACAGGCCCTAGTTTCTACCTTCTTAACAGCACTGTCAACAAGGCAGGTCCTACAGGCCCTAGTTTCTACCTTGTTAACAGCACTGTCAACAAGGCAGGTCCTACAGGCTCTAGTTTCTACCTTCTTAACAGCACTGTCAACAAGGCAGGTCCTACAGGTCCTAGTTTCTACCTTCTTAACAGCACTGTCAACAAGGCAGGTCCTACAGGCCCTAGTTTCTACCTTCTTAACAGCACTGTCAACAAGGCAGGTCCTACAGGCCCTAGTTTCTACCTTCTTAACAGCACTGTCAACAAGGCAGGTCCTACAGGCTCTAGTTTCTACCTTCTTAACAGCACTGTCAACAAGGCAGGTCCTACAGGCTCTAGTTTCTACCTTCTTAACAGCACTGTCAACAAGGCAGGTCCTACAGGCTCTAGTTTCTACCTTCTTAACAGCACTATCAACAAGGCAGGTCCTAAAGGCCCTAGTTTCTACCTTCTTAACAGCACTGTCAACAAGGCCGGTCCTACAGGCCCTAGTTTCTACCTTCTTAACAGCACTGTCAACAAGGCAGGTCCTACAGGCCCTAGTTTCTACCTTCTTAACAGCACTGTCAACAAGGCAGGTCCTACAAGCCCTAGTTTCTACCTTCTTAACAGCACTGTCAACAAGGCAGGTCCTACAGGCCCTAGTTTCTACCTTCTTAACAGCACTGTCAACAAGGCAGGTCCTACAGGCCCTAGTTTCTACCTTCTTAACAGCACTGTCAACAAGGCAGGTCCTACAGGCCCTAGTTTCTACCTTCTTAACAGCACTGTCAACAAGGCAGGTCCTACAGGCCCTAGTTTCTACCTTCTTAACAGCACTGTCAACAAGGCAGGTCCTACAGGCCCTAGTTTCTACCTTCTTAACAGCACTATCAACAAGGCAGGTCCTACAGGCCCTAGTTTCTACCTTCTTAACAGCACTGTCAACAAGGCAGGTCCTACAGGCTCTAGTTTCTACCTTCTTAACAGCACTGTCAACAAGGCAGGTCCTACAGGCCCTAGTTTCTACCTTCTTAACAGCACTGTCAACAAGGCAGGTCCTACAGGCCCTAGTTTCTACCTTCTTAACAGCACTGTCAACAAGGCAGGTCCTACAGGCCCTAGTTTCTACCTTCTTAACAGCACTGTCAACAAGGCAGGTCCTACAGGTCCTAGTTTCTACCTTCTTAACAGCACTGTCAACAAGGCAGGTCCTACAGGCCCTAGTTTCTACCTTCTTAACAGCACTGTCAACAAGGCAGGTCCTACAGGTCCTAGTTTCTACCTTCTTAACCTTCTTAACAGCACTGTCAACAAGGCAGGTCCTACAGGCCCTAGTTTCTACCTTCTTGCATGCAAAAATTAATAATATGCATGTCATTCAGGTAATTGTGTAGTTTAGAGTGTGTAGACTTAGAGTGATTATCTTAATTTACCGAGGTTAGCTAGCCAGCTACTTGTCGTCCTTAACGTAGGAGTTACTGCTAGCTAGCTAGCCAACAGCTAGCCAACGTCTTCCGATTTGAACTTCAACAACCCGGTCAACATTCCGCCTCGCTCCACAGGTAGTATCACATTTTCAATTCACTTCATTACAGTACAACGGTTTGATTTGTTTGATCGTAGCTAGCTAGCTACATAGCCGTCTTTGTATCTAAGACAATTGTGTAGTCTGGAGCGATTTTCTAGGTTAGCTAGCCAGCTATTGTCGTTCTTTTAACGTAACGTTACGTAATCAACACTGCTAGCTAGCCAGCTAGCCCCCGAATAGCAGCACTGTAGAAACTATTACACTCGACGGAACGACTTGATTAGTGTAGTGTCAACAACGTAGCCACTGCCAGCTAGCCTACTCCAGCAGTACTGTATCATTTCAATCATTTTAGTCAATAAGATTCTTGCTACATAAGCTTAACGTTCTGAACATTCGATAAGTGTAGTCCACTTGTCATTCCAATCTCCTTTGCATTAGCGTAGCCTCTTCTGTAGCCTGTCAACTATGTGTCTATCTATCCCTGTTCTCTCCTCTCTGCACAGACCATACAAACGCTCCACACCGCGTGGCCGCGGCCACCCTAATCTGGTGGTCCCAGCGCGCACGACCCACGTGGAGTTCCAGGTCTCCGGTAGCCTCTGGAACTGCCGATCTGCGGCCAACAAGGCAGAGTTCATCTCAGCCTATGCCTCCCTCCAGTCCCTCGACTTCTTGGCACTGACGGAAACATGGATCACCACAGACAACACTGCTACTCCTACTGCTCTCTCTTCGTCCGCCCACGTGTTCTCGCACACCCCGAGAGCTTCTGGTCAGCGGGGTGGTGGCACCGGGATCCTCATCTCTCCCAAGTGGTCATTCTCTCTTTCTCCCCTTACCCATCTGTCTATCGCCTCCTTTGAATTCCATGCTGTCACAGTTACCAGCCCTTTCAAGCTTAACATCCTTATTATTTATCGCCCTCCAGGTTCCCTCGGAGAGTTCATCAATGAGCTTGATGCCTTGATAAGCTCCTTTCCTGAGGACGGCTCACCTCTCACAGTCCTGGGCGACTTTAACCTCCCCACGTCTACCTTTGACTCATTCCTCTCTGCCTCCTTCTTTCCACTCCTCTCCTCTTTTGACCTCACCCTCTCACCTTCCCCCCTACTCACAAGGCAGGCAATACGCTCGACCTCATCTTTACTAGATGCTGTTCTTCCACTAACCTCATTGCAACTCCCCTCCAAGTCTCCGACCACTACCTTGTATCCTTTTCCCTCTCGCTCTCATCCAACACTTCCCACACTGCCCCTACTCGGATGGTATCGCGCCGTCCCAACCTTCGCTCTCTCTCCCCCGCTACTCTCTCCTCTTCCATCCTATCTTCTCTTCCCTCTGCTCATACCTTCTCCAACCTATCTCCTGATTCTGCCTCCTCAACCCTCCTCTCTTCCCTTTCTGCATCCTTTGACTCTCTATGTCCCCTATCCTCCAGGCCGGCTCGGTCCTCCCCTCCCGCTCCGTGGCTCGACGACTCATTGCGAGCTCACAGAACAGTGCTCCGGGCAGCCGAGCGGAAATGGAGGAAAACTCGCCTCCCTGCGGACCTGGCATCCTTTCACTCCCTCCTCTCTACATTTTCCTCCTCTGTCTCTGCTGCTAAAGCCACTTTCTTCCACTCTAAATTCCAAGCATCTGCCTCTAACCCTAGGAAGCTCTTTGCCACCTTCCCCTCCCTCCTGAATCCTCCTCCCCCTCCCCCCCTCCTCCCTCTCTGCAGATGACTTCGTCAACCATTTTGAAAAGAAGGTCGACGACATCCGATCCTCGTTTGCTAAGTCAAACGACACCGCTGGTTCTGATCATACTGCCCTACCCTGTGCTCTGACCTCTTTCTCCCCTCTCTCTCCAGATGAAATCTCGCTTCTTGTGACGGCCGGCCGCCCAACAACCTGCCCGCTTGACCCTATCCCCTCCTCTCTTCTCCAGACCATTTCCGGAGACCTTCTCCCTTACCTCACCTCGCTCATCAACTCATCCCTGACCGCTGGCTACGTCCCTTCCGTCTTCAAGAGAGCGAGAGTTGCACCCCTTCTGAAAAAACCTACACTCGATCCCTCCGATGTCAACAACTACAGACCAGTATCCCTTCTTTCTTTTCTCTCCAAAACTCTTGAACGTGCCGTCCTTGGCCAGCTCTCCCGCTATCTCTCTCAGAATGACCTTCTTGATCCAAATCAGTCAGGTTTCAAGACTAGTCATTCAACTGAGACTGCTCTTCTCTGTATCACGGAGGCGCTCCGCACTGCTAAAGCTAACTCTCTCTCCTCTGCTCTCATCCTTCTAGACCTATTGGCTGCCTTCGATACTGTGAACCATCAGATCCTCCTCTCCACCCTCTCCGAGTTGGGCATCTCCGGCGCGGCCCACGCTTGGATTGCGTCCTACCTGACAGGTCGCTCCTACCAGGTGGCGTGGCGAGAATCTGTCTCCTCGCCACGCGCTCTCACCACTGGTGTCCCCCAGGGCTCTGTTCTAGGCCCTCTCCTATTCTCGCTATACACCAAGTCACTTGGCTCTGTCATAACCTCACATGGTCTCTCCTATCATTGCTATGCAGACGACACACAATTAATCTTCTCTTTTCCCCCTTCTGATGACCAGGTGGCGAATCGCATCTCTGCATGTCTGGCAGACATATCAGTGTGGATGACGGATCACCACCTCAAGCTGAACCTCGGCAAGACGGAGCTGCTCTTCCTCCCGGGGAAGGACTGCCCGTTCCATGATCTCGCCATCATGGTTGACAACTCCATTGTGTCCTCCTCCCAGAGCGCTAAGAACCTTGGCGTGATCCTGGACAACACCCTGTCGTTCTCAACTAACATCAAGGCGGTGGCCCGTTCCTGTAGGTTCATGCTCTACAACATCCGCAGAGTACGACCCTGCCTCACACAGGAAGCGGCGCAGGTCCTAATCCAGGCACTTGACATCTCCCGTCTGGATTACTGCAACTCGCTGTTGGCTGGGCTCCCTGCCTGTGCCATTAAACCCCTACAACTCATCCAGAACGCCGCAGCCCGTCTGGTGTTCAACCTTCCCAAGTTCTCTCACGTCACCCCGCTCCTCCGCTCTCTCCACTGGCTTCCAGTTGAAGCTCGCATCCGCTACAAGACCATGGTGCTTGCCTACGGAGCTGTGAGGGGAACGGCACCGCAGTACCTCCAGGCTCTGATCAGGCCCTACACCCAAACAAGGGCACTGCGTTCATCCACCTCTGGCCTGCTCGCCTCCCTACCACTGAGGAAGTACAGTTCCCGCTCAGCCCAGTGAAAACTGTTCGCTGCTCTGGCCCCCCAATGGTGGAACAAACTCCCTCACGACGCCAGGACAGCGGAGTCAATCACCACCTTCCGGAGACACCTGAAACCCCACCTCTTCAAGGAATACCTAGGATAGGATAAAGCAATCCTTCTCACCCCCCTTAAATGATTTAGATGCACTATTGTAAAGTGGCTGTTCCACTGATGTCAGAAGGTGAATTCACCAATTTGTAAGTCGCTCTGGATAAGAGCGTCTGCTAAATGACTTAAATGTAAATGTAAATGTCATTCTCTCCTGGCTCAAAGTGGAGGAGAGATTGACTTCATCACTACTTGTATTTGTGAGATGTATTGACGTGCTGAATGTACCGAGCTGTCTGTTTAAACAACAAGCACACAGCTCAGACACCCATGCGTACCCCACAAAACATGCCACCAGAGGTCTCTTCACAGTCCCCAAGTCCTGAACAGTCTATGGGAGGCGCACAGTACTACTGTACACAGAGCCATGACTACATGGAACTCTACTCCACAGTACTACTGTACACAGAGCCATGACTACATGGAACTCTATTCCACAGTACTACTGTACACAGAGCCATGACTACATGGAACTCTATTCCACAGTACTACTGTACACAGAGCCATGACTACATGGAACTCTACTCCACAGTACTACTGTACACAGAGCCATGACTACATGGAACTCTACTCCACAGTACTACTGTACACAGAGCCATGACTACATGGAACTCTACTCCACAGTACTACATAGAGCCATGACTACATGGAACTCTACTCCACAGTACTACTGTACACAGAGCCATGACTACATGGAACTCTACTCCACAGTACTACTGTACACAGAGCCATGACTACATGGAACTCTATTCCACAGTACTACTGTACACAGAGCCATGACTACATGGAACTCTACTCCACAGTACTACTGTACACAGAGCCATGACTACATGGAACTCTATTCCACAGTACTACTGTACATAGAGCCATGACTACATGGAACTCTACTCCACAGTACTACTGTACACAGAGCCATGACTACATGGAACTCTACTCCACAGTACTACTGTACATAGAGCCATGACTACATGGAACTCTACTCCACAGTACTACTGTACACAGAGCCATGACTACATGGAACTCTATTCCACAGTACTACTGTACACAGAGCCATGACTCCATGGAACTCTACTCCACAGTACTACTGTACACAGAGCCATGACTACATGGAACTCTATTCCACAGTACTACTGTACACAGAGCCATGCCTACATGGAACTCTACTCCACAGTACTACTGTACACAGTCATAACTACATGGAACTCTATTCCACAGTACTACTGTACACAGAGCCATGACTACATGGAACTCTACTCCACAGTACTACTGTACACAGAGCCATGACTACATGGAACTCTACTCCACAGTACTACTGTACACAGAGCCATGACTACATGGAACTCTACTCCACAGTACTACATAGAGCCATGACTACATGGAACTCTACTCCACAGTACTACTGTACACAGAGCCATGACTACATGGAACTCTACTCCACAGTACTACTGTACACAGAGCCATGACTACATGGAACTCTATTCCACAGTACTACTGTACACAGAGCCATGACTACATGGAACTCTACTCCACAGTACTACTGTACACAGAGCCATGACTACATGGAACTCTATTCCACAGTACTACTGTACATAGAGCCATGACTACATGGAACTCTACTCCACAGTACTACTGTACACAGAGCCATGACTACATGGAACTCTACTCCACAGTACTACTGTACATAGAGCCATGACTACATGGAACTCTACTCCACAGTACTACTGTACACAGAGCCATGACTACATGGAACTCTATTCCACAGTACTACTGTACACAGAGCCATGACTCCATGGAACTCTACTCCACAGTACTACTGTACACAGAGCCATGACTACATGGAACTCTATTCCACAGTACTACTGTACACAGAGCCATGCCTACATGGAACTCTACTCCACAGTACTACTGTACACAGTCATAACTACATGGAACTCTATTCCACAGTACTACTGTACACAGAGCCATGACTACATGGAACTCTATTCCACAGTACTACTGTACACAGAGCCATGACTACATGGAACTCTATTCCACAGTACTACTGTACACAGAGCCATGACTACATGGAACTCTATTCCACAGTACTACTGTACACAGAGCCATGACTACATGGAACTCTATTCCACAGTACTACTGTACACAGAGCCATGACTACATGGAACTCTATTCCACAGTACTACTGTACACAGAGCCATGACTACATGGAACTCTACTCCACAGTACTACTGTACACAGAGCCATGACTACATGGAACTCTATTCCACAGTACTACTGTACACAGAGCCATGACTACATGGAACTCTATTCCACAGTACTACTGTACACAGAGCCATGACTACATGGAACTCTATTCCACAGTACTACTGTACACAGAGCCATGACTACATGGAACTCTATTCCACAGTACTACTGTACACAGAGCCATGACTACATGGAACTCTATTCCACAGTACTACACAGAGCCATGACTACATGGAACTCTATTCCATAGTACTACTGTACACAGAGCCATGACTACATGGAACTCTATTCCACAGTACTACACAGAGCCATGACTACATGGAACTCTATTCCATAGTACTACTGTACACAGAGCCATGACTACATGGAACTCTATTCCACAGTACTACTGTACACAGAGCCATAACTACATGGAACTCTACTCCACAGTACTACTGTACACAGAGCCATGACTACATGGAACTCTACTCCACAGTACTACTGTACACAGAGTCATAACTACATGGAACTGTATTCCACAGTACTACTGTACACAGAGCCATGACTACATGGAACTCTACTCCACAGTACTACTGTACACAGAGCCATGACTACATGGAACTCTATTCCACAGTACTACTGTACACAGAGCCATGACTACATGGAACTCTACTCCACAGTACTACTGTACACAGTCATAACTACATGGAACTGTATTCCACAGTACTACTGTACACAGAGCCATGACTACATGGAACTCTACTCCACAGTACTACTGTACATAGAGCCATGACTACATGGAACTCTACTCCACAGTACTACATAGAGCCATGACTACATGGAACTCTACTCCACAGTACTACTGTACACAGAGCCATGACTACATGGAACTCTACTCCACAGTACTACTGTACACAGAGCCATGACTACATGGAACTCTATTCCACAGTACTACTGTACACAGAGCCATGACTACATGGAACTCTACTCCACAGTACTACTGTACACAGAGCCATGACTACATGGAACTCTATTCCACAGTACTACTGTACATAGAGCCATGACTACATGGAACTCTACTCCACAGTACTACTGTACACAGAGCCATGACTACATGGAACTCTACTCCACAGTACTACTGTACATAGAGCCATGACTACATGGAACTCTACTCCACAGTACTACTGTACACAGAGCCATGACTACATGGAACTCTATTCCACAGTACTACTGTACACAGAGCCATGACTCCATGGAACTCTATTCCACAGTACTACTGTACACAGAGCCATGACTACATGGAACTCTATTCCACAGTACTACTGTACACAGTCATAACTACATGGAACTCTATTCCACAGTACTACTGTACACAGAGCCATGACTACATGGAACTCTACTCCACAGTACTACTGTACACAGAGCCATGACTACATGGAACTCTATTCCACAGTACTACTGTACACAGAGCCATGACTACATGGAACTCTATTCCACAGTACTACTGTACACAGAGCCATGACTACATGGAACTCTATTCCACAGTACTACTGTACACAGAGCCATGACTACATGGAACTCTACTCCACAGTACTACTGTACACAGAGCCATGACTACATGGAACTCTATTCCACAGTACTACTGTACACAGAGCCATGACTACATGGAACTCTATTCCACAGTACTACTGTACACAGAGCCATGACTACATGGAACTCTATTCCACAGTACTACTGTACACAGAGCCATGACTACATGGAACTCTATTCCACAGTACTACTGTACACAGAGCCATGACTACATGGAACTCTATTCCACAGTACTACACAGAGCCATGACTACATGGAACTCTATTCCATAGTACTACTGTACACAGAGCCATGACTACATGGAACTCTATTCCACAGTACTACACAGAGCCATGACTACATGGAACTCTATTCCATAGTACTACTGTACACAGAGCCATGACTACATGGAACTCTATTCCACAGTACTACTGTACACAGAGCCATAACTACATGGAACTCTACTCCACAGTACTACTGTACACAGAGCCATGACTACATGGAACTCTACTCCACAGTACTACTGTACACAGAGTCATAACTACATGGAACTGTATTCCACAGTACTACTGTACACAGAGCCATGACTACATGGAACTCTACTCCACAGTACTACTGTACACAGAGCCATGACTACATGGAACTCTATTCCACAGTACTACTGTACACAGAGCCATGACTACATGGAACTCTACTCCACAGTACTACTGTACACAGTCATAACTACATGGAACTGTATTCCACAGTACTACTGTACACAGAGCCATGACTACATGGAACTCTACTCCACAGTACTACTGTACATAGAGCCATGACTACATGGAACTCTACTCCACAGTACTACATAGAGCCATGACTACATGGAACTCTACTCCACAGTACTACTGTACACAGAGCCATGACTACATGGAACTCTACTCCACAGTACTACTGTACACAGAGCCATGACTACATGGAACTCTATTCCACAGTACTACTGTACACAGAGCCATGACTACATGGAACTCTACTCCACAGTACTACTGTACACAGAGCCATGACTACATGGAACTCTATTCCACAGTACTACTGTACACAGTCATAACTACATGGAACTGTATTCCACAGTACTACTGTACACAGAGCCATGACTACATGGAACTCTACTCCACAGTACTACTGTACATAGAGCCATGACTACATGGAACTCTACTCCACAGTACTACTGTACACAGAGCCATGCCTACATGGAACTCTACTCCACAGTACTACACAGAGCCATGACTACATGGAACTCTATTCCACAGTACTACTGTACACAGAGCCATGACTACATGGAACTCTATTCCACAGTACTACTGTACACAGAGCCATGACTACATGGAACTCTATTCCACAGTACTACTGTACACAGAGCCATGACTACATGGAACTCTACTCCACAGTACTACTGTACACAGAGCCATGACTACATGGAACTCTATTCCACAGTACTACTGTACACAGAGCCATGACTACATGGAACTCTACTCCACAGTACTACTGTACATAGAGCCATGACTACATGGAACTCTACTCCACAGTACTACTGTACACAGAGCCATGACTACATGGAACTCTATTCCACAGTACTACTGTACACAGAGCCATGACTCCATGGAACTCTACTCCACAGTACTACTGTACACAGAGCCATGACTACATGGAACTCTACTCCACAGTACTACACAGAGCCATGACTACATGGAACTCTATTCCACAGTACTACTGTACACAGAGCCATGACTACATGGAACTCTATTCCATAGTACTACTGTACACAGAGCCATGACTACATGGAACTCTATTCCACAGTACTACTGTACACAGTCATAACTACATGGAACTGTATTCCACAGTACTACTGTACACAGAGCCATGACTACATGGAACTCTATTCCACAGTACTACACAGAGCCATGACTACATGGAACTCTATTCCATAGTACTACTGTACACAGAGCCATGACTACATGGAACTCTATTCCACAGTACTACTGTACACAGAGCCATGACTACATGGAACTCTATTCCACAGTACTACACAGAGCCATGACTACATGGAACTCTATTCCATAGTACTACTGTACACAGAGCCATGACTACATGGAACTCTATTCCACAGTACTACTGTACACAGAGCCATGACTCCATGGAACTCTATTCCATAGTACTACTGTACACAGAGCCATGACTACATGGAACTCTATTCCACAGTACTACTGTACACAGAGCCATGACTACATGGAACTCTATTCCACAGTACTACTGTACACAGAGCCATGACTACATGGAACTCTATTCCACAGTACTACACAGAGCCATGACTACATGGAACTCTACTCCACAGTACTACTGTACACAGTCATAACTACATGGAACTGTATTCCACAGTACTACACAGAGCCATGACTACATGGAACTCTATTCCACAGTACTACTGTACACAGAGCCATGACTACATGGAACTCTATTCCACAGTACTACACAGAGCCATGACTCCATGGAACTCTATTCCATAGTACTACTGTACACAGAGCCATGACTACATGGAACTCTATTCCACAGTACTACTGTACACAGAGCCATGACTACATGGAACTCTATTCCACAGTACTACTGTACACAGAGCCATGACTACATGGAACTCTACTCCACAGTACTACTGTACACAGAGCCATGACTACATGGAACTCTATTCCACAGTACTACTGTACACAGAGCCATAACTACATGGAACTCTACTCCACAGTACTACTGTACACAGAGCCATGACTACATGGAACTCTATTCCACAGTACTACTGTACACAGAGCCATGACTACATGGAACTCTACTCCACAGTACTACTGTACACAGAGCCATGACTACATGGAACTCTATTCCACAGTACTACTGTACACAGAGCCATGACTACATGGAACTCTATTCCACAGTACTACACAGAGCCATGACTACATGGAACTCTATTCCATAGTACTACTGTACACAGAGCCATGACTACATGGAACTCTATTCCACAGTACTACTGTACACAGTCATAACTACATGGAACTGTATTCCACAGTACTACACAGAGCCATGACTACATGGAACTCTACTCCACAGTACTACTGTACACAGAGCCATGACTACATGGAACTCTACTCCACAGTACTACTGTACACAGAGCCATGACTACATGGAACTCTATTCCACAGTACTACTGTACACAGAGCCATGACTACATGGAACTCTACTCCACAGTACTACTGTACACAGAGCCATGACTACATGGAACTCTATTCCACAGTACTACTGTACACAGAGCCATGACTACATGGAACTCTATTCCACAGTACTACTGTACACAGAGCCATGACTACATGGAACTCTATTCCACAGTACTACTGTACACAGAGCCATGACTACATGGAACTCTATTCCACAGTACTACTGTACACAGAGCCATGACTACATGGAACTCTATTCCACAGTACTACTGTACACAGAGCCATGACTACATGGAACTCTATTCCACAGTACTACTGTACACAGTCATAACTACATGGAACTCTATTCCACAGTACTACACAGAGCCATGACTACATGGAACTGTATTCCACAGTACTACTGTACACAGAGCCATGACTACATGGAACTCTATTCCACAGTACTACTGTACACAGAGCCATGACTACATGGAACTCTATTCCACAGTACTACTGTACACAGAGCCATGACTACATGGAACTCTATTCCACAGTACTACTGTACACAGAGCCATGACTACATGGAACTGTATTCCACAGTACTACTGTACATAGAGCCATGACTACATGGAACTCTATTCCACAGTACTACTGTACACAGTCATAACTACATGGAACTCTATTCCACAGTACTACTGTACACAGAGCCATGACTACATGGAACTCTATTCCACAGTACTACTGTACACAGTCATAACTACATGGAACTGTATTCCACAGTACTACTGTACACAGAGCCATGACTACATGGAACTCTACTCCACAGTACTACTGTACATAGAGCCATGACTACATGGAACTCTACTCCACAGTACTACTGTACACAGAGCCATGACTACATGGAACTCTATTCCACAGTACTACTGTACACAGAGCCATGACTACATGGAACTCTATTCCACAGTACTACTGTACACAGAGCCATGACTACATGGAACTCTATTCCACAGTACTACATAGAGCCATGACTACATGGAACTCTATTCCACAGTACTACATAGAGCCATGACTACATGGAACTCTATTCCACAGTACTATATAGAGCCATGACTACATGGAACTCTATTCCACAGTACTACTGTACACAGTCATAACTACATGGAACTCTATTCCACAGTACTACTGTACACAGAGCCATGACTACATGGAACTGTATTCCACAGTACTACTGTACACAGAGCCATGACTACATGGAACTCTATTCCACAGTACTACTGTACACAGAGCCATGACTACATGGAACTCTATTCCACAGTACTACTGTACACAGAGCCATGCCTACATGGAACTCTACTCCACAGTACTACTGTACACAGTCATAACTACATGGAACTCTATTCCACAGTACTACTGTACACAGAGCCATGACTACATGGAACTCTATTCCACAGTACTACTGTACACAGAGCCATGACTACATGGAACTCTATTCCACAGTACTACTGTACACAGAGCCATGACTACATGGAACTCTATTCCACAGTACTACTGTACACAGAGCCATGACTACATGGAACTCTATTCCACAGTACTACTGTACACAGAGCCATGACTACATGGAACTCTATTCCATAGTACTACTGTACACAGAGCCATGACTACATGGAACTCTATTCCATAGTACTACTGTACACAGAGCCATGACTACATGGAACTCTATTCCACAGTACTACTGTACACAGAGCCATGACTACATGGAACTCTATTCCACAGTACTACTGTACACAGAGCCATGACTACATGGAACTCTATTCCACAGTACTACTGTACACAGAGCCATGACTACATGGAACTCTATTCCACAGTACTACTGTACACAGAGCCATGACTACATGGAACTCTATTCCACAGTACTACTGTACACAGAGCCATAACTACATGGAACTCTATTCCACAGTACTACTGTACACAGAGCCATGACTACATGGAACTCTACTCCACAGTACTACTGTACACAGAGCCATGACTACATGGAACTCTACTCCACAGTACTACTGTACACAGAGCCATGACTACATGGAACTCTATTCCACAGTACTACTGTACACAGAGCCATGACTACATGGAACTCTATTCCACAGTACTACTGTACACAGAGCCATGACTACATGGAACTCTATTCCACAGTACTACTGTACACAGAGCCATGACTACATGGAACTCTATTCCACAGTACTACTGTACACAGAGCCATGACTACATGGAACTCTATTCCACAGTACTACTGTACACAGAGCCATGACTACATGGAACTCTACTCCACAGTACTACTGTACACAGAGCCATGACTACATGGAACTGTATTCCACAGTACTACTGTACACAGTCATAACTACATGGAACTCTATTCCACAGTACTACTGTACACAGAGCCATGACTACATGGAACTCTATTCCACAGTACTACTGTACACAGAGCCATGACTACATGGAACTCTACTCCGCAGTACTACTGTACACAGAGCCATGACTACATGGAACTCTATTCCACAGTACTACTGTACACAGAGCCATGACTACATGGAACTCTATTCCACAGTACTACACAGAGCCATGACTACATGGAACTCTATTCCATAGTACTACTGTACACAGAGCCATGACTACATGGAACTCTATTCCACAGTACTACTGTACACAGAGCCATGACTACATGGAACTCTATTCCACAGTACTACTGTACACAGAGCCATGACTACATGGAACTCTACTCCACAGTACTACTGTACACAGAGCCATGACTACATGGAACTCTATTCCACAGTACTACATAGAGCCATGACTACATGGAACTCTACTCCACAGTACTACTGTACACAGAGCCATGACTACATGGAACTCTACTCCACAGTACTACTGTACACAGAGCCATGACTACATGGAACTCTATTCCACAGTACTACTGTACACAGAGCCATGACTACATGGAACTCTATTCCACAGTACTACTGTACACAGTCATAACTACATGGAACTCTATTCCACAGTACTACTGTACACAGTCATAACTACATGGAACTCTATTCCACAGTACTACACAGAGCCATGACTACATGGAACTCTATTCCATAGTACTACTGTACACAGAGCCATGACTACATGGAACTCTATTCCACAGTACTACTGTACACAGTCATAACTACATGGAACTCTATTCCACAGTACTACTGTACACAGAGCCATGACTACATGGAACTCTACTCCACAGTACTACTGTACACAGAGCCATGACTACATGGAACTCTATTCCACAGTACTACTGTACACAGTCATAACTACATGGAACTCTATTCCACAGTACTACTGTACACAGAGCCATGACTACATGGAACTCTACTCCACAGTACTACTGTACATAGAGCCATGACTACATGGAACTCTATTCCACAGTACTACTGTACACAGAGCCATGACTACATGGAACTCTATTCCACAGTACTACACAGAGCCATGACTCCATGGAACTCTATTCCATAGTACTACTGTACACAGAGCCATGACTACATGGAACTCTATTCCACAGTACTACTGTACACAGTCATAACTACATGGAACTCTATTCCACAGTACTACTGTACACAGAGCCATGACTACATGGAACTCTACTCCACAGTACTACTGTACACAGAGCCATGACTACATGGAACTCTATTCCATAGTACTACTGTACACAGAGCCATGACTACATGGAACTCTATTCCACAGTACTACTGTACACAGAGCCATGACTACATGGAACTCTATTCCACAGTACTACTGTACACAGAGCCATGACTACATGGAACTCTACTCCACAGTACTACTGTACACAGAGCCATGACTACATGGAACTGTATTCCACAGTACTACTGTACACAGAGCCATGACTACATGGAACTCTACTCCACAGTACTACTGTACACAGAGCCATGACTACATGGAACTCTATTCCACAGTACTACTGTACACAGAGCCATGACTACATGGAACTCTACTCCACAGTACTACTGTACATAGAGCCATGACTACATGGAACTCTATTCCACAGTACTACTGTACACAGAGCCATGACTACATGGAACTCTATTCCACAGTACTACACAGAGCCATGACTCCATGGAACTCTATTCCATAGTACTACTGTACACAGAGCCATGACTACATGGAACTCTATTCCACAGTACTACTGTACACAGAGTCATAACTACATGGAACTGTATTCCACAGTACTACTGTACACAGAGCCATGACTACATGGAACTCTACTCCACAGTACTACTGTACACAGAGCCATGACTACATGGAACTCTACTCCACAGTACTACATAGAGCCATGACTACATGGAACTCTATTCCACAGTACTACTGTACACAGAGCCATGACTACATGGAACTCTACTCCACAGTACTACTGTACACAGAGCCATGACTACATGGAACTCTATTCCATAGTACTACTGTACACAGAGCCATGACTACATGGAACTCTATTCCACAGTACTACTGTACACAGAGCCATAACTACATGGAACTCTATTCCACAGTACTACATAGAGCCATGACTACATGGAACTCTACTCCACAGTACTACTGTACACAGAGCCATGACTACATGGAACTCTACTCCACAGTACTACTGTACACAGAGCCATGACTACATGGAACTCTATTCCACAGTACTACTGTACACAGAGCCATGACTACATGGAACTCTATTCCACAGTACTACTGTACACAGTCATAACTACATGGAACTCTATTCCACAGTACTACTGTACACAGAGCCATGACTACATGGAACTCTACTCCACAGTACTACTGTACACAGAGCCATGACTACATGGAACTCTATTCCACAGTACTACTGTACACAGAGCCATGACTACATGGAACTCTATTCCACAGTACTACTGTACACAGAGCCATGACTACATGGAACTCTATTCCACAGTACTACTGTACACAGAGCCATGACTACATGGAACTCTACTCCACAGTACTACTGTACATAGAGCCATGACTACATGGAACTCTATTCCACAGTACTACTGTACACAGAGCCATGACTACATGGAACTCTATTCCACAGTACTACACAGAGCCATGACTCCATGGAACTCTATTCCATAGTACTACTGTACACAGAGCCATGACTACATGGAACTCTATTCCACAGTACTACTGTACACAGAGCCATGACTACATGGAACTCTATTCCACAGTACTACTGTACACAGAGCCATGACTACATGGAACTCTATTCCACAGTACTACTGTACACAGAGCCATGACTACATGGAACTCTATTCCACAGTACTACTGTACACAGAGCCATGACTACATGGAACTCTACTCCACAGTACTACTGTACATAGAGCCATGACTACATGGAACTCTATTCCACAGTACTACTGTACACAGAGCCATGACTACATGGAACTCTATTCCACAGTACTACACAGAGCCATGACTCCATGGAACTCTATTCCATAGTACTACTGTACACAGAGCCATGACTACATGGAACTCTATTCCACAGTACTACTGTACACAGTCATAACTACATGGAACTCTATTCCACAGTACTACTGTACACAGAGCCATGACTACATGGAACTCTACTCCACAGTACTACTGTACACAGAGCCATGACTACATGGAACTCTATTCCATAGTACTACTGTACACAGAGCCATGACTACATGGAACTCTATTCCACAGTACTACTGTACACAGAGCCATGACTACATGGAACTCTATTCCACAGTACTACTGTACACAGAGCCATGACTACATGGAACTCTACTCCACAGTACTACTGTACACAGAGCCATGACTACATGGAACTGTATTCCACAGTACTACTGTACACAGAGCCATGACTACATGGAACTCTACTCCACAGTACTACTGTACACAGAGCCATGACTACATGGAACTCTATTCCACAGTACTACTGTACACAGAGCCATGACTACATGGAACTCTACTCCACAGTACTACTGTACATAGAGCCATGACTACATGGAACTCTATTCCACAGTACTACTGTACACAGAGCCATGACTACATGGAACTCTATTCCACAGTACTACACAGAGCCATGACTCCATGGAACTCTATTCCATAGTACTACTGTACACAGAGCCATGACTACATGGAACTCTATTCCACAGTACTACTGTACACAGAGTCATAACTACATGGAACTGTATTCCACAGTACTACTGTACACAGAGCCATGACTACATGGAACTCTACTCCACAGTACTACTGTACACAGAGCCATGACTACATGGAACTCTACTCCACAGTACTACATAGAGCCATGACTACATGGAACTCTATTCCACAGTACTACTGTACACAGAGCCATGACTACATGGAACTCTACTCCACAGTACTACTGTACACAGAGCCATGACTACATGGAACTCTATTCCATAGTACTACTGTACACAGAGCCATGACTACATGGAACTCTATTCCACAGTACTACTGTACACAGAGCCATAACTACATGGAACTCTATTCCACAGTACTACTGTACACAGAGCCATGACTACATGGAACTCTATTCCACAGTACTACTGTACACAGAGCCATGACTACATGGAACTCTACTCCACAGTACTACTGTACACAGAGCCATGACTACATGGAACTCTACTCCACAGTACTACTGTACACAGTCATAACTACATGGAACTCTATTCCACAGTACTACTGTACACAGAGCCATGACTACATGGAACTCTACTCCACAGTACTACTGTACACAGAGCCATGACTACATGGAACTCTATTCCACAGTACTACTGTACACAGAGCCATGACTACATGGAACTCTATTCCACAGTACTACTGTACACAGAGCCATGACTACATGGAACTCTATTCCATAGTACTACTGTACACAGAGCCATGACTACATGGAACTCTACTCCACAGTACTACTGTACACAGTCATAACTACATGGAACTCTATTCCACAGTACTACTGTACACAGAGCCATGACTACATGGAACTCTATTCCACAGTACTACTGTACACAGAGCCATGACTACATGGAACTCTATTCCACAGTACTACTGTACACAGAGCCATGACTACATGGAACTCTATTCCACAGTACTACTGTACACAGAGCCATGACTACATGGAACTCTATTCCACAGTACTACTGTACACAGAGCCATGACTACATGGAACTCTATTCCACAGTACTACTGTACACAGAGCCATGACTACATGGAACTCTATTCCACAGTACTACTGTACACAGAGCCATGACTACATGGAACTCTATTCCACAGTACTACTGTACACAGAGCCATGACTACATGGAACTCTATTCCACAGTACTACTGTACACAGAGCCATGACTACATGGAACTCTATTCCACAGTACTACTGTACACAGAGCCATGACTACATGGAACTCTATTCCACAGTACTACTGTACACAGAGCCATGACTACATGGAACTCTACTCCACAGTACTACTGTACACAGAGCCATGACTACATGGAACTCTACTCCACAGTACTACTGTACACAGAGCCATGACTACATGGAACTCTATTCCACAGTACTACTGTACACAGAGCCATGACTCCATGGAACTCTATTCCACAGTACTACTGTACACAGAGCCATGACTACATGGAACTCTACTCCACAGTACTACTGTACACAGAGCCATGACTACATGGAACTCTACTCCACAGTACTACTGTACACAGAGCCATGACTACATGGAACTCTATTCCACAGTACTACTGTACACAGAGCCATGACTACATGGAACTCTATTCCACAGTACTACTGTACACAGAGCCATGACTACATGGAACTCTATTCCACAGTACTACTGTACACAGAGCCATGACTACATGGAACTCTATTCCACAGTACTACTGTACACAGAGCCATGACTACATGGAACTCTATTCCACAGTACTACATAGAGCCATGACTACATGGAACTCTATTCCACAGTACTACTGTACACAGAGCCATGACTACATGGAACTCTACTCCACAGTACTACTGTACACAGAGCCATGACTACATGGAACTCTATTCCACAGTACTACTGTACACAGTCATAACTACATGGAACTCTATTCCACAGTACTACTGTACACAGAGCCATGACTACATGGAACTCTACTCCACAGTACTACTGTACACAGAGCCATGACTACATGGAACTGTATTCCACAGTACTACTGTACACAGAGCCATGACTCCATGGAACTCTACTCCACAGTACTACTGTACACAGAGCCATGACTACATGGAACTCTATTCCACAGTACTACTGTACACAGAGCCATGACTACATGGAACTCTATTCCACAGTACTACTGTACACAGAGCCATGACTCCATGGAACTCTACTCCACAGTACTACTGTACACAGAGCCATGACTACATGGAACTCTATTCCACAGTACTACTGTACACAGAGCCATGACTACATGGAACTCTATTCCACAGTACTACTGTACACAGAGCCATGACTACATGGAACTCTATTCCACAGTACTACTGTACACAGAGCCATGACTACATGGAACTCTATTCCACAGTACTACACAGAGCCATGACTACATGGAACTCTATTCCATAGTACTACTGTACACAGAGCCATGACTACATGGAACTCTATTCCACAGTACTACTGTACACAGAGCCATGACTACATGGAACTCTATTCCACAGTACTACTGTACACAGAGCCATGACTACATGGAACTCTATTCCACAGTACTACTGTACACAGAGCCATGACTACATGGAACTCTATTCCACAGTACTACTGTACACAGAGCCATGACTACATGGAACTCTATTCCACAGTACTACTGTACACAGAGCCATGACTACATGGAACTCTACTCCACAGTACTACTGTACACAGAGCCATGACTACATGGAACTCTATTCCACAGTACTACTGTACACAGAGCCATGACTACATGGAACTCTATTCCACAGTACTACACAGAGCCATGACTACATGGAACTCTATTCCATAGTACTACTGTACACAGAGCCATGACTACATGGAACTCTATTCCACAGTACTACTGTACACAGAGCCATGACTACATGGAACTCTATTCCACAGTACTACTGTACACAGAGCCATGACTACATGGAACTCTATTCCACAGTACTACTGTACACAGAGCCATGACTACATGGAACTCTATTCCACTGTACTACTGTACACAGAGCCATGACTACATGGAACTCTATTCCATAGTACTACTGTACACAGAGTCATAACTACATGGAACTGTATTCCACAGTACTACTGTACACAGAGCCATGACTACATGGAACTGTATTCCACAGTACTACTGTACACAGAGCCATGACTACATGGAACTCTATTCCACAGTACTACTGTACACAGAGCCATGACTACATGGAACTCTATTCCACAGTACTACTGTACACAGAGCCATGACTACATGGAACTCTACTCCACAGTACTACTGTACACAGAGCCATGACTACATGGAACTCTATTCCACAGTACTACTGTACATAGAGCCATGACTACATGGAACTCTATTCCACAGTACTACTGTACACAGAGCCATGACTACATGGAACTCTATTCCACAGTACTACTGTACATAGAGCCATGACTACATGGAACTCTATTCCACAGTACTACTGTACACAGAGCCATGACTACATGGAACTCTATTCCACAGTACTACACAGAGCCATGACTACATGGAACTCTATTCCATAGTACTACTGTACACAGAGCCATGACTACATGGAACTCTATTCCACAGTACTACTGTACACAGAGCCATGACTACATGGAACTCTACTCCACAGTACTACTGTACACAGAGCCATGACTACATGGAACTCTATTCCACAGTACTACTGTACACAGAGCCATAACTACATGGAACTCTATTCCACAGTACTACTGTACACAGAGCCATGACTACATGGAACTCTATTCCACAGTACTACTGTACACAGAGCCATGACTACATGGAACTCTATTCCACAGTACTACTGTACACAGAGCCATGACTACATGGAACTCTATTCCACAGTACTACTGTACACAGAGCCATGACTACATGGAACTCTATTCCACAGTACTACACAGAGCCATGACTACATGGAACTCTATTCCACAGTACTACTGTACACAGAGCCATGACTACATGGAACTCTATTCCACAGTACTACTGTACACAGAGCCATGACTACATGGAACTCTATTCCACAGTACTACTGTACACAGTCATAACTACATGGAACTCTATTCCACAGTACTACTGTACACAGAGCCATGACTACATGGAACTCTATTCCACAGTACTACTGTACACAGAGCCATGACTACATGGAACTCTATTCCACAGTACTACTGTACACAGAGCCATGACTACATGGAACTCTATTCCACAGTACTACACAGAGCCATGACTACATGGAACTCTATTCCATAGTACTACTGTACACAGAGCCATGCCTACATGGAACTCTATTCCACAGTACTACTGTACACAGAGCCATGACTACATGGAACTCTATTCCACAGTACTACTGTACACAGAGCCATGACTACATGGAACTCTATTCCACAGTACTACTGTACACAGAGCCATGACTACATGGAACTCTATTCCACAGTACTACTGTACACAGAGCCATGACTACATGGAACTCTATTCCACAGTACTACTGTACACAGAGCCATGACTACATGGAACTCTATTCCACAGTACTACTGTACACAGAGCCATGACTACATGGAACTCTATTCCACAGTACTACTGTACACAGAGCCATGACTACATGGAACTCTATTCCACAGTACTACTGTACACAGAGCCATGACTACATGGAACTCTATTCCACAGTACTACTGTACACAGAGCCATGACTACATGGAACTCTACTCCACAGTACTACTGTACACAGAGCCATGACTCCATGGAACTCTATTCCATAGTACTACTGTACACAGAGTCATAACTACATGGAACTGTATTCCACAGTACTACTGTACACAGAGCCATGACTACATGGAACTCTATTCCACAGTACTACTGTACACAGAGCCATGACTACATGGAACTCTATTCCACAGTACTACTGTACACAGAGCCATGACTACATGGAATTAATTCTATTACACATCGGGTAAGTGATGCAAGCAGTAGAATCAGATCAAAGAACCATGATACAAATTATTGTCACACCCTTTACTGTTTCACTTGCCGTTCTACTTGTCGCCACCCCCTTCCAGATGTAGCCCATCTTCCCCATTATCCCCTGTGTATTTATACCTGTGTTCTCTGTTTGTCTGTTGCCAGGTTGTTTTGTTTGTGAAACCTACCAGCGTTTGTTCCCCTGCTCTTGCCTGTTTCTTGTTCCTGTTTTCTAGTCCTACCCGGTTTTGACCATTCTGCCTGCACTGACCTTGAGACTGCCTAAAGTCCTGTACTTTACTGGATTATTGACCCCTGCCTGCCCTGACCCTGAGACTGCCTCAAGTCCTGTACCTTACTCCACCTTACTGGATTATTGACCCCTGTCTGCCCTGACCCTGAGACTGCCTAAAGTCCTGTACCTTACCCCACTTTACTGGATGATTGACCCCTGTCTGCCCTGACCCTGAGACTGCCTAAAGTCTTGTACCTTGCCCCACCTTACTGGATTATTGACCCCTGTCTGCCCTGACCCTGAGACTGCCTAAAGTCCTGTACCTTACCCCACGTTACTGGATTATTGACCCCTGCCTGCCCTGACCCTGAGACTGCCTAAAGTCTTGTACCTTGCCCCACCTTACTGGATTATTGACCCCTGTCTGCCCTGACCCTGAGACTGCCTAAAGTCCTGTACCTTACCCCACGTTACTGGATTATTGACCCCTCCCTGCTCAGACCCTGAGACTGCCTGCCGTTCTGGACCCTTTGTACGCTGTCTTGATTATTGACCCCCCCTGCCCTGATCCTGAGACTGCCTACCGTTCTGGACCCTTTGTACCCTGTCTTGATTATTGACCCCCCTGCCCTGACCCTGAGACTGCCTGCCGTTCTGGACCCTTTGTACCCTGTCTTGATTATTGACCCCTCCCTGCCCTGATCCTGAGACTGCCTGCCGTTCTGGACCCTTTGTACCCTGTCTTGATTATTGACCCCTCCCTGCCCTGACCCTGAGACTGCCTCCCGTTCTGGACCCTTTGTACCCTGTCTTGATTATTGACCCCTCCCTGCCCTGACCCTGAGACTGCCTGCCGTTCTGGACCCTTTGTACCCTGTCTTGATTATTGACCCCTCCCTGCCCTGACCCTGAGACTGCCTGCCGTTCTGGACCCTTTGTACCCTGTCTTGATTATTGACCCCTCCCTGCCCTGACCCTGAGACTGCCTGCCGTTCTGGACCCTTTGTACCCTGTCTTGATTATTGACCCCTCCCTGCCCTGACCCTGAGACTGCCTGCCGTTCTGGACCCTTTGTACCCTGTCTTGATTATTGACCCCTCCCTGCCCTGACCCTGAGACTGCCTGCCGTTCTGGACCCTTTGTACCCTGTCTTGATTATTGACCCCTCCCTGCCCTGACCCTGAGACTGCCTGCCGTTCTGGACCCTTTGTACCCTGTCTTGATTATTGACCCCTCCCTGCCCTGACCCTGAGACTGCCTGCCGTTCTGGACCCTTTGTACCCTGTCTTGATTATTGACCCCTCCCTGCCCTGACCCTGAGACTGCCTCCCGTTCTGGACCCTTTGTACCCTGTCTTGATTATTGACCCCTCCCTGCCCTGACCCTGAGACTGCCTGCCGTTCTGGACCCTTTGTACCCTGTCTTGATTATTGACCCCTCCCTGCCCTGACCCTGAGACTGCCTGCCGTTCTGGACCCTTTGTACCCTGTCTTGATTATTGACCCCTCCCTGCCCTGACCCTGAGACTGCCTGCCGTTCTGGACCCTTTGTACCCTGTCTTGATTATTGACCCATGCCTGCCTTTGACCTGTTGTTTCCCTGCCCCTGTATTAGAAATACACATTTATTTTTCGACACTGTCTGCATCTGGGTCATACCTGAAACGTGATATCTTATGGAACAGCGGGGACTGTGAAGTAACACAAACATAAGTACAGACACATGCATACACACACATATGATAACATACGCACTATACACGCATGTTCATTGAAAAAGACATACATATATTTTTATATTTGTTATTTATTTTGTCAAAATGCCGTTTTGTATTGCACATGTACCTCCCCCTTCCCAATCCTATTTCGGTTGGGTCTGCGAAAGATGACTGTAACTTGTGCTTAATTAACGTACTTTTTGTTTTTCAATGTAAATCTCATGGTCGCTGCTGCAGATCAAAATAATCCATGTTATCGATTAAATTAAATCCATGTTAATTGTTATCAATTAAATTAATCATGTAACAATTAACTCATTAGGATTTGAGGCACCACGGAAGAAGTTGTTTAAAGCGTTACCATCTTACAAATTAAACTCTTTCAGGTCTTTACCCAAACATCCATAAAACAATCAACATATTAATCATAACCTCTTATCATAACATTAATCTGAACAATTGTACCCTTCTTGGATCTGCAAAAAAAAACAGCCTTGCTCATGAGTCAGTACTACAGAAATTGGTTAAATCATGTATTAGCTAACTGAATAATAACACAGAATAAACATACACACCTTGTCTCATGTAAAGGTCCCTAGTGGACTGACAAAATATGACAACTTATTACACAGAGATGGAGATGGGGGAAAAGAGAGAGATAGAGAAAAATGGACAATTATTGTGGATACATTCTATAACTATTCTCCCATTAATGATACACTTTGCACACAAACCGCCGCTCATTTGGAGAAAGATATCAAGAATGCATTTACGTGTGATATGCCTTCTTTCATTGTTTATCTCTGTCAGAACTCAGCCTTCTCGGACAGGGGTTTGGTTGTCCTTCTCTCGGACTTCTCTAAGGCTCTGACTGTCCACAAGAGGTCACAATGTCTTTCTTCTTTCAATAATCTGAAGCATAACTAAAAGGTGGTGTTCCCTTCCACTCGTTCTGGAAGATTGGTCCTCTGAAGACAGGCTAATCAGCCCTATTAATGATCCCCAGTGAGGTGATGAGCAGCGTAGTAGACGATGGTCTGAAGAGAGTAATAGGATGGTCCTACTTGAATTCACTTTCCTAGATACCGTAGTTTGGACAGCTGTACCAGTGATTGTCTGAGGTGAGCTTCTCGCCTCTTCCTCCTCGTGTTGGTATTCAGGATTCGGACCACGATGGACATGAGCTGCAGCTCTTCGTCTCTCTGGTATAAAGGAAGGTGAGTTTATTTATTCACCTTGTGAAGCTCGTGAACGTTTTCAACCATTTCTAACTTGTAGCTAAGGCCTCAGGTTTCCTGGTCTAAAGATTGATTTATCATCCAAGCCTTTATGCTCTCTTGGTCAAAAGGGGCGTTCTGTCATGCTGACAAGTTCTCTGACCTCACCCGGGGTGTGGTTATATAATATGCAAAGGATATCAAAAACTATTATCTATTTAGAAAACTAAAATCACAGTCCTGTCTTAACACAAATACTTTCATCACTTTTCATATTATATGCTCAACGATGAAAGCTCATTTCCAAGTTACAGTATTTCCTCCAAAATATGTTTTATGACATCACAAAATAATCAACCATATGGCATTAGTTTCCATGTTCCCTCCATTATCCACTTTTTGGACGTTTGAGTTTTGGGCGGGCAAAATCTCTGTGTGTGGGAGAAGATCTGATTATTGTCAGCCATTGCCAAACTGATCTGACCCATTGTTATCCTCACAGGACAGTCATGACAAAAGGTATGATGTGAGCCCCATGGAGATGGTCTGAACTTCCTCTCTCATGGTGTAGGGGCCTCCGAGTCAGGAGGAAAATGAACCCAATAGCACCCATCCTAGCCAAGTCCTTCCCAACACGGCTACCCAGCATCTATCCATCACACAACCAAGACACCTCTCAGCTCACTGAGGGGCAGACAGACAGAGACATATGCTGTGCACATCTGACATAATGATGATGTCATGTGAGGGGATGTGTTCTTACTTCACTGAACAAAAGTGTAAACGCAACATGTAAAGTGTTGGTCCTATGTTCCAAGATCCCAGAAATGTTCCATACGAACAAAAAGCATATTTCTCTCAAATTGGGTGCACAAATTTGATTACACCCCTGTTAGTGAGCATTTCTCCTTTGCCAAGATAATCCATCCACCTGACAGGTATTGCATATCAAGAAACTGATTAAACAGCATGATCACCACACAGCTGCACCTTCTGCTGGGGAATATAAAAAGCCACTGTAAAATATGCAGTTGATACACAACACAATGCCACAATGTCTCAAGTTTTGAGGGAGCATGCAATTGGCATACTGACTACAGGAATGTTGACCAGAGCTGTTGCCAGATAATTGAATGTTCATTTCTCTACCATAAGCCACCATAAGCCACCTCCAACGTCGTTTTAGAGAATTTGGCAGAATTTGGCAGTACGTCCAACCGTCACAACCGCAGACCACGTGTAACCACACCAGCCAATGACCTCCACATCTGGCTTCTTCACCTGCGGGATCGTCTGAGACCAGCCACCCGGACAGCTGATGAAACTGGGTTTGCACAACCAAAGAATTTCTGCACAAACTGTCAGAAACTGTCTCAGGGAAGCTTATCTGTGTGCTCGTCATCATCACCAGGGTTTTGACCTGACTACAATTTGGCATTGTAACAGACTTCAGTGGGCAAATGCTCAAGTTTAAGGGCCACTGGCACGATGGAGAAGAGTGCTCTTCACGGTTGAATCCCAGTTTCAACTGTACCGGGAAGATGGCAGACAGCATGAATGGCATCGTGTGGGCAAGCGGTTTGTTGTAGTCAACGTTGGCAGGCATGAGCTACAGACAACAAACACAATTGCATTTTATCGATGGCAATTTGAATGCACTGAGATGCCATGACTAGATCCTGAGGCACATTGCCATGCCATTCATCAGCTGCCATCATCTCATGTTTCAGGATTATAATGCATGTCGCAATCATCTGAACACAATTGCTGGAAGCTTAAAATGTCCCAGTTTTTCCATGACCTGCGTAATCACCAGACATGTCACCCATTGAGCATGTTTGGGAGGCTCTGGATCGCCGTGTACGACAGTGTGTTCCAGTTCCCGCCAATATCCAGTAACTTCGCGTGGGACAAAATTTTGAGTGGGACAAAATTCCACAGGCCACAATCAACAGCCTGATCAACTCTATGCAGAGGAGATGTGTTGTGACCAACAGATGGTATCTGTGACCAACAGATGGTATCTGTGACCAACAGATGGTATCTGTGACCAACAGATGCATATCTGTATTCCCAGTCATGTGAAGTCCATAGATTAGGGTAATGAATTTATATCAATTGACTGATTTCCTTATATGAACTGTAACTCCATTAAATATTTTTAATTGTTGCGTTTATATTTTTGTTCAGTGTATGTATGTGCAACCAGGCAGAGCAGAACACTCAGAACCAAAATAGTAAGTTCTGCTTGACCACATGTATTTATTTTTCAGGGTAGTTACTCTGTTCGTTACTCCGATATAGAACCTATGTCATGCAAATTGGGGCAGAGAAACCATCACGCTGTCAATCGTTCCGATTCTAAACCAACATATGCAAAGGAATAAGAGCTATATTTTGTGGTATTCCGTTTGATTTTGACACACACACACAACCCTGCCTAAATCCCACATATCTGTTTGCGGTGACCCACTTGAAGGACATGACTGTAATATGATAATCTGCATAATTGTTCCTGCTGCTGCGTTTGTCTGAAATCTCTCCTTCCCCCTTTGAAGTCCTGATGGGAAGGCTATCTGGGGACTTGAAACAAGTCTTTTGGTAACTTTATCAGAGACCTAATGGAAAACAGTTTGAGAGCAATATAGACAGACCATACTACACACTGCTTTGAGCCAGGAGTTTGAGTTCCCTGTGGAGTCTACTGAGTATATTTTAGCATCTGTTCAAGCGAGCAATATTGACAGGTTCACGTCATAGGTATGAAACAGGATATATTAAAAATCGTTTGAAGTGTGTGTGTACAAACAAACTGGGCTGTGTGTGTACACTTAGGTTTAAAACCATTTGGGCTGTGAGTATCAGTGTAGGCTGTGCAGAGGAGGAAGGTGAGGACCTTCGTCCTCAGTGAATTTCATAAGAATACAAATAGTGAAAAAAAATGTTTTTAAATATTTTTTGATGAAACTACTAAATATATTCATGTGATCACGTAACTAAATAACTGATTAAATGAAGGTCTGCAGTAGCCTCAACAACACTATCTTGGGTAGCACCATGGTGTAGCCGGAGGACAGTTACTTACCATCCTCCTCTGGGTACATTAACTTCAATACCAAACTTAGGAGGCTCATGGTTCTCACCCCCCTTCCAGAGATTTACACAGTGATTATGACGACCTCCGAAGGGTGTTCTCCACCCTATCAGAGCTCTTGCAGCATGAACTGACATGATGTCCACCCAATTAAAGGATCAGAGAATGAATCTAGTACTGAAAGCATTAGCTAAAGCTAGCAAGCGCTGCAGTGCATAACATGTGGTGAGTAGTTGACCCAAAGAGAGAGAAAGACAATAATTGAGCAATTTAATTTCTTCAAATATTAAGTGGAAGCAGCAGAGAGAGAGAGAGAGAGCAAGAGCTAGCTATATTTCGTTTTATTTTTTTACTTTCACTTACTTAGCTAGCTAATGGAGATAACTAATTGAGACAACTCAAGCACCCGGCTCAAACAGATGGGAATGCTATTTACTGTACAGTGCCTTGCGAAAGTATTCGGCCCCCTTGAACTTTGCGACCTTTTGCCACATTTCAGGCTTCAAACATAAAGATATAAAACTGTATTTTTTTGTGAAGAATCATTGGATATTTCAAACTTTTTTAACAAATCAAAAACTGAAAAATTGGGCGTGCAAAATTATTCAGCCCCTTTACTTTCAGTGCAGCAAACTCTCTCCAGAAGTTCAGTGAGGATCTCTGAATGATCCAATGTTGACCTAAATGACTAATGATGATAAATACAATCCACCTGTGTGTAATCAAGTCTCCGTATAAATGCACCTGCACTGTGATAGTCTCAGAGGTCCGTTAAAAGCGCAGAGAGCATCATGAAGAACAAGGAACACACCAGGCAGGTCCGAGATACTGCTGTGAAGAAGTTTAAAGCCGGATTTGGATACAAAAAGATGTCCCAAGCTTTAAACATCCCAAGGAGCACTGTGCAAGCGATAATATTGAAATGGAAGGAGTATCAGACCACTGCAAATCTACCAAGACCTGGCCGTCCCTCTAAACTTTCAGCTCATACAAGGAGAAGACTGATCAGAGATGCAGCCAAGAGGCCCATGATCACTCTGGATGAACTGCAGAGATCTACAGCTGAGGTGGGAGACTCTGTCCATAGGACAACAATCAGTCGTATATTGCACAAATCTGGCCTTTATGGAAGAGTGGCAAGAAGAAAGCCATTTCTTAAAGATATCCATAAAAAGTGTAATTTAAAGTTTGCCACAAGCCACCTGGGAGACACACCAAACATGTGGAAGAAGGTGCTCTGGTCAGATGAAACGAAAATTGAACTTTTTGGCAACAATGCAAAACGTTATGGTTGGCGCAAAAGCAACACAGCTCATCACCCTGAACACACACCATCCCCACTGTCAAACATGGTGGTGGCAGCATCATGGTTTGGGCCTGCTTTTCTTCAGCAGGGACAGGGAAGATGGTTAAAATTGATGGGAAGATGGATGGAGCCAAATACAGTACCATTCTGGAAGAAAACCTGATGGAGTCTGCAAAAGACCTGAGACTGGGACGGAGATTTGTCTTCCAACAAGACAATGATCCAAAACATAAAGCAAAATCTACAATGGAATGGTTCAAAAATAAACATATCCAGGTGTTAGAATGGCCAAGTCGAAGTCCAGACCTGAATCCAATCGAGAATCTGTGGAAAGAACTGAAAACTGCTGTTCACAAATGCTCTCCATCCAACCTCACTGAGCTCGAGCCGTTTTGCAAGGAGGAATGGGAAAACATTTCAGTCTCTCGATGTGCAAAACTGATAGAGACATACCCCAAGCGACTTACAGCTGTAATCGCAGCAAAAGGTGGCGCTACAAAGTATTAACTTAAGGGGGCTGAATAATTTTGCACGCCCAATTTTTCAGTTTTTGATTTGTTAAAAAAGTTTGAAATATCCAATAAATGTGGTTCCACTTCATGATTGTGTCCCACTTGTTGTTGATTCTTCACAAAAAAATACAGTTTTATATCTTTATGTTTGAAGCCTGAAATGTGGCAAAAGGTCGCAAAGTTCAAGGGGGCCGAATACTTTCGCACGGCACTGTACTTTCTATCCTCCCTCTGGGTACATTAACTTCAATACCAAACTTAGGAGGCTCATGGTTCTCACCCCCCTTCCAAAGATTTACACAGTGATTATGACGACTTCCGGAGGGTGTTCTCCACCCTATCAGAGCTCTTGCAGCATGAACTGACATGATGTCCACCCAATTAAAGGATCAGAGAATTAATCTAGTACTGAAAGCATTAGCTACAGCTAGCAAGTGCTGCAGTGCATAACATGTGGTGAGTAGTTGACCCAAAGAGAGAGAAAGACAATAATTGAGCAATTTAATTTCTTCAAAAATTAAGTGGAAGCAGCAGAGAGAGAGAGCAAGAGCTAGCTATATTTTGTTACATTTTTTTACTTTCACTTACTTAGCTAGCTAATGGAGATAACTAATTGAGCCAACTCAAGCACCCGGCTCAAACAGATGGCAATGCTATTTACTGTATGTTAGCCAGATGGCTAAGGCAATCCAATACTGTAACTCCAAGTCAAGGTAAGCTTTTGGTTTTATGAATTTATTGCCACTGGTGCGCTGGTGTAACTGCTAAACTGCTTGCTATACACTGTACTGCGTGATTGTAGCGGGTTTACTAATGAGTTAATTCTAATAGTGATGTTCAACTGGTCACAAACATTTGTGCGTTGTGCACAGAAGTCCACAAGTGAAGGAATAATGTGAGCTGAGGAGTGCGTAGATGCAAGAAGGAATTAAACAACGAGCAAATTGACGATGCTGTTAGTATGTGGTTGCTATGAAAGTGAACTGTGTGTGTGGGTGATCAAGTATGAATTCACTCCGCTGATTATGTTGAAAAAAAAATCTTAAATGGAAGCAAACGGAACAAAACAGGGATAAACCTAACAGAATTTGTCCAGTAGAAACTGTAATTTTGGTTAAGAAACTAAACGTTTTGCAATGATTGGACTACTGATTACACCTTAGATAAGCTAGATCACTGTCTGTCACCTTGATTACTCCAATTTGTCTCTCAACCTGTGCACCTACATTATAAACTTTCATTCGTAGTCTGTTGAAGCAATTATGGTTATAGGGAAATGTGAGTATCATGTGGTAGCCTAAACCTGGGTGAATGGAATAGGAGTCATCCAATGTGCTATAATAGAAATAAGGCCATGCTCATATAAAAAAAAACATGTTCTCTCATCTTAAACATCACTGACCACCATTGATGTGTATACACTTCTGTTAAAAGCAGTTTGTGCTATGGGCTGTATGTGTGTAGTTGGAACTTTGCATACAAGAAGTTTGGTGTGTGTATCTGATGGCAGATTTGGGGTATTGGCAGCAGGCAGGTGTGTGTAAAGCAGTCAGTCTGTTTTGGTGTGTGTGTGTGTGTGTGGGGGGGGGGGGATTGTGGTTCCAGCCCTTAATTATGAAAACTAACAACCAGGGGGCATTTTGTATTATAATAGGATGACAACATAACAACCTCTGTTCTCCAGCACAGCATCAGATGGCAGAAAGAGACAGAGAGGAAGGGATGACACTGGCAGAAGGAGAGAAAGAGTGAAGACACTGCCTCTCCGTCAGATGGCCGGAGGAGAGAGAGAGTGAAGACACTGCCTCTCCGTCAGATGGCAGAAGGAGAGAAAGAGTGAAGACACTGCCTCTCCGTCAGATGGCAGAAGGAGAGAAAGAGTGAAGACACTGCCTCTCCGGCAGATGGCCGGAGGAGAGAGAGAGTGAAGACACTGCCTCTCCGTCAGATGGCCGGAGGAGAGAGAGAGTGAAGACACTGCCTCTCCGTCAGATGGCAGAAGGAGAGAGAGAGTGAAGACACTGCCTCTCCGTCAGATGGCAGAAGGAGAGAAAGAGTGAAGACACTGCCTCTCCGTCAGATGGCAGAAGGAGAGAAAGAGTGAAGACACTGCCTCTCCGTCAGATGGCAGGAGGAGAGAGAGAGTGAAGACACTGCCTCTCCGTCAGATGGCAGAATGAGAGAGAGAGTGAAGACACTGCCTCTCCGTCAGATGGCAGAAGGAGAGAGAGAGTGAAGATACTGCCTCTCCGTCAGATGGCAGAAGGAGAGAGAGAGTGAAGACACTGCCTCTCCGTCAGATGGCAGGAGGAGAGAGAGAGTGAAGACACTGCCTCTCCGTCAGATGGCAGAAGGAGAGAGAGAGTGAAGACACTGCCTCTCCGTCAGATGGCAGAAGGAGAGAGAGAGTGAAGACACTGCCTCTCCGTCAGATGGCAGAAGGAGAGAGAGAGTGAAGACACTGCCTCTCCGTCAGATGGCAGGAGGAGAGAGAGAGTGAAGACACTGCCTCTCCGTCAGATGGCAGAAGGAGAGAAAGAGTGAAGACACTGCCTCTCCGTCAGATGGCAGAAGGAGAGAAAGAGTGAAGACACTGCCTCTCCGGCAGATGGCCGGAGGAGAGAGAGAGTGAAGACACTGCCTCTCCGTCAGATGGCCGGAGGAGAGAGAGAGTGAAGACACTGCCTCTCCGTCAGATGGCAGAAGGAGAGAGAGAGTGAAGACACTGCCTCTCCGTCAGATGGCAGAAGGAGAGAAAGAGTGAAGACACTGCCTCTCCGTCAGATGGCAGAAGGAGAGAAAGAGTGAAGACACTGCCTCTCCGTCAGATGGCAGGAGGAGAGAGAGAGTGAAGACACTGCCTCTCCGTCAGATGGCAGAAGGAGAGAGAGAGTGAAGACACTGCCTCTCCGTCAGATGGCAGAAGGAGAGAGAGAGTGAAGACACTGCCTCTCCGTCAGATGGCAGAAGGAGAGAGAGAGTGAAGACACTGCCTCTCCGTCAGATGGCAGGAGGAGAGAGAGAGTGAAGACACTGCCTCTCCGTCAGATGGCAGAAGGAGAGAGAGAGTGAAGACACTGCCTCTCCGTCAGATGGCAGAAGGAGAGAAAGAGTGAAGACACTGCCTCTCCGTCAGATGGCAGAAGGAGAGAAAGAGTGAAGACACTGCCTCTCCGGCAGATGGCCGGAGGAGAGAGAGAGTGAAGACACTGCCTCTCCGTCAGATGGCCGGAGGAGAGAGAGAGTGAAGACACTGCCTCTCCGTCAGATGGCAGAAGGAGAGAGAGAGTGAAGACACTGCCTCTCCGTCAGATGGCAGAAGGAGAGAAAGAGTGAAGACACTGCCTCTCCGTCAGATGGCAGAAGGAGAGAAAGAGTGAAGACACTGCCTCTCCGGCAGATGGCCGGAGGAGAGAGAGAGTGAAGACACTGCCTCTCCGTCAGATGGCAGAAGGAGAGAGAGAGTGAAGACACTGCCTCTCCGTCAGATGGCAGAAGGAGAGAAAGAGTGAAGACACTGCCTCTCCGTCAGATGGCAGAAGGAGAGAAAGAGTGAAGACACTGCCTCTCCGGCAGATGGCCGGAGGAGAGAGAGAGTGAAGACACTGCCTCTCCGTCAGATGGCAGAAGGAGAGAAAGAGTGAAGACACTGCCTCTCCGTCAGATGGCAGAAGGAGAGAAAGAGTGAAGACACTGCCTCTCCGGCAGATGGCCGGAGGAGAGAGAGAGTGAAGACACTGCCTCTCCGTCAGATGGCCGGAGGAGAGAGAGAGTGAAGACACTGCCTCTCCGTCAGATGGCCGGAGGAGAGAAAGAGTGAAGACACTGCCTCTCCGTCAGATGGCCGGAGGAGAGAGAGAGTGAAGACACTGCCTCTCCGTCAGATGGCCGGAGGAGAGAGAGAGTGAGCGATGACACTGACAGGAGAGGGAAGAATGGATGACAGAAGTAAAGAGGAGCGAAAAGAGGCGATGGTAGAGATTCCAAAACCTTTTGCAAGTGAGAACCTGTTCCATCCAATCTCACGAAGGCTTGCTTTTATTTAGTTTTATTTGATTTAAACCTACTTTTAACATGCAGTAATAGCCCATGTGGGAATCAAAACCACAACTTGGATTGCAACCCAACTGCAATCAGACCAGTAGCGCCTAATAATAGAAATGATATTACTGTGAACGAGGGATACAAAGTGCTGTATTTTGAAAGCAGGTGCTTCCACACAGATGTGGTTCCTGACTTAATTAAGCAATTAAGATCATCATGTTTTGGGTCATGTATAATAATATCCAATTGGCCATTATTTTTGGCTACCATGGCTAGAAGAAGAGATCAGTGACTCTGAAAGAGGGGTCTCAAAGGAGCATAGAGGGTTTAAAGGGTGTGTGTGTGCGTGCGTGTCAGTCACAAGATCTCAACCCAATTGAACACTTATCTGAGATTCTAGAGTGGTGCCTGAGACGGCGTTTTCCACCACCATCAACAAAACACCAAATTTCAGAATTACTCGTGGAAGAATGGTGTCGCATCCCTCCAATAGAGTTCACACACTTGTGGAATCTATTCCAAGGCGCATTGAAGCTGTTCTGGCAGCTCGTGGTGGCGCAACTCTATTAAGAGACTTTATGTTGGTGTTTCCTTTATTTTCGCAGGTACCTGTATATCTTTCAGAGCTTCGATAAGCTTTATAAGGGCCATTAAATAGAAAAATTGTAGATGGGACAATCAAGTTCTAATTCTACGAACTAGACATTCCTCAGTGTCCTACCACTGTGGAAAGGTTTTGGTGAGGGTCTTATAAAGGGTGAGAGCCCATTCACCCATGTACTCACCCATGCTGGCGTTGGCTGGCCTGTGTGTATTGGAAGTGATGTTTTATGGTTAGTGAACTTCGCTCAGGGCAGGGAAAATGTTAATACGTGCTACACTGGACTGGACTGGATATGGTTCAGAGAGAGGGGAGACCATGTGTAACGCTTTTCTTCTGGTGAAAGAGAGGCGGACCAAAATGCAGTGTGGTTATTTTGTACATCTTTAATAAAGATGAAAATACAACAATCTACAAAAACAAGAAACGTGAAAAAACCGAAACAGTCCTATCTGGTGTAACAAACACAAAGACAGGAACAATCACCCACATAACCCAACACAAAACAGGCTACCTAAATATGGTTCCCAATCAGAGACAATGACTAACACCTGCCTCTGATTGAGAACCATATCAGGCCCAAACAAGACATCCAGCATAGAATGCCCACTCAGATCATACCCTGACCAAACAAAACATAGAACATACAAAGCAAACTATGGTCAGGGTGTGACACCATGAGTACTTTCGGTCTTTAGTTTTTTCAATGACAAACAGATTTTGGGTTCCCAAAGCAGGCAACGTAGCAAATTATTTGAGCCATTTTCATTCAATAATATCATATTTTTTACATGGTTTGTATTTATGTTACAGCTCTGCGAGAAATCCCCTAGGATCTGCTTAGAATAATAGTAACCACCTTGTAATTACATAACACGTACATAGTAACTGTATTAGTTACAAATTTTACCAATTAAAAAAAAAGAAAAATCAATATTCTTTCCGTCCTAAGACCCAGAGTATTTCCCGGACAGTTCACATGGAAAAATATGGTCAGCTCACATGATGGGTCTGTCCTGACCCTAGTCCTATCAACATGTTTGGCTTGTGCTGTGTTGTGGTCTGGCCAGCCCTGATCAGACCGATCTGTGTGTGTCTCTAATTACTTAAGCCTGGCCTTGGCCGCTGCTACACTGCACTATATGTTTACCACCCAGCTCTCGCTCTCGCTGTGTAGATTGCCTCATTAATCCCTGGTTAATTTAATCAGTGAAGTCAGCAGAAGACAGCTATCAGTGGGTTAATCCAACATCCCATAGTATCCTATAGCCCATTAGCTAATCTTACCTTCCACTGATCATATATTATGCTACATTACTGGGACAGTACATAATACATTACTGATATTGCTGGGAGTATTGGTAATACATTTAATTGTATTGAGGGCATCCTTTATCTTGTTGTACTGCTAATATATTTAACCGTTGTTTGGTGGAGTGCTTTCCAGTAATCTACGAACTCTAGCTCATACCCTGATATCAAATCAAATTGTATTTGTCACATGCACCGAATATAACAAGTGTAGAAATTACAGTGAAATGCTTACTTACAAGCCCTTAACCAACAATGCAGTTAAGAAAAATACGTTTTAAGTAAAAAATAGAAAAAGTAACAAATAATTAAACAGCAGCAGTAAAATAACAATAGCAAAGCTATATACAGTGGGTACTGGTACAGAGTCAATGTGGAGGCTATATACAGGGGGTACCACTACAGAGTCAATGTGGAGGCTATATACAGGGGTTACCAGTACAGAGTCAATGTGGAGGCTATATACAGGGAGTACCACTACAGAGTCAATGTGTGGGGGCACCAGTTAGTTGAGGTAATTGAGGTAATATCTACATGTAGGTAGAGTTAAAGTGACAATGCATAGATAATAATCAGAGTAGCAGCAGAGTAAAAGGGGGGTGGGGCAATACAAATAGTCTGGGTAGCCCTTTGAAAATTAAATCAGTTTTACCTAATTTCTATCAACATGTTAAATGTGCAACCAGAGGGAAAAGAACTCTGGACCACCTATCCTCCACACACAGAGATGCATACAAAGCAATCCTCCTGATTCCTGCTGACAAGCAAAGATTAAAGCAGGAAGCACCAGTGACTAGATCAATAAAAAAGTGATCAGATGAAGCAGATGCTAAGATACAGGACGCTTTTGGAATATGACTGGAATATGTTCCGGGATTCCTCCAATGGCACTGAAGAGTACACCCCAGCTGTCATTGGCTTATTCAATAAGTGTATCGATGACGTCGTCCCCACAGTGACCGTTCGTACATACCCCAACCAGAAACCATGGATTACAGGAAGCGTCCCCACTGAGCTAAAGGATAGAGCTGCCGCTTTCAAGGAGCGGAACTCTAACCCAGAGCTTATAAGATATCTCGCTTAGCTTAGCCGTTCAGGAGTCTTACGACTTGGGGGTAGAAGCTGTTAAGATGCCTTTTGGACCTAGACTTGGCGCTCCAGAACCTCTTGCCGTGCGGTAGCAGACAGAACAGTCTATGACTAGGGTGGCTGGAGTCTTTAACAATTTTCAGGGCCTTCATCTAACATCGCCTGGTATAGAGGTCATAGATGACAGGAAGCTTGGCCCCAGTGATGTATTGGGCCGTATGCACTACCCTCTGTAGTGCCTTGAGGTCGGAGGCCGAACAGTTGCCATACCAGGCAGTGATGCAACCAGTCAGGATGGTGCAGCTGTAGAACCTTTTAAGGATATGAGGACCCATGCCAAATCTTTTCAGTCTCCTGAGGGGGAATAGGCATTGTCATGTCCTCTTTATGACTGTCTTAGTGTGTTAGGACTGCGATAGTTTGTTGGTGATGTGGACACCAAGGAACTTAAAACTCTCAACCTGCTGTACTACAGCACCATCGATGAGAATGGGTGCGTGCTCTGCCCTCCTTTTCCTGTAATCCACAATCATCTCCTTTGTCTTGATCACGTTGAGGGAGAGGTTGTAGTCCTGGCCCCACACAGCTAGGTCTCTGACCTCCTCCTAATAGGTTGTCTTGTCAGTAATCAGGCCTACCAGTGTTGTGTCATCGGCAAACTTGATGATGTTGTTGGAGTCGTGCCTGGCCATGCAGTCATGAGTGAACAGGGAGTATACCTCTGTTGTGGCCCTCGTGTTGAGGATCAGCGTGGCGGACGTTTTGTTACCTACCCTTACCACCTGGGGTGGCCCATCAGGAGGTCCAGGCTCCAGTTGCAGAGGGAGCTGTCACAGTCCCAGGGTCCTTAGAAAAGTGATGGGCTTTTGAGGGCACTATGGTGTTGAATGCTGAGCTGTAGTCAACGAATAGCATTCTCACATAGGTGATCATTTTGTCCAGGTGTCCAAGGGCAGTGTTCAGTGCAATAGAGATTGCATCATCTGTGGATCTGTTGGGTCGCTATGCAAATTGGAGTGGGTCTAGGTTTTCTGGGATAATGGTGTTGATGTGAGCCATGACCAGCAGTTGAAAGCACTTCATGGCTACTGAAGTGAGTGCTATGGGTCAGTAGTCATTTAGGCAGGTTACCTTAGTGCTCTTGGGAACAGAGAATATGGTGGTCTGCTTGAAACATGCTGGTATTACAGACTCAGTCAGGTAGAGGTTGAAAATGTCTGTGAAGACACTTGCCAGTTGGTCAGTGCATGCTCGGAATACACGTCCTAGTAATCCGTCTGGCCCTGCGGCCTTGTGAATATTGATATTTTTAAAAGGTCTTCCTCACATCTGCAACTGAGAACATGACCACACAGTCATCTGGAACAGCTGATGCTCTCATGCATGTTTCAGTGTTACTTGCCTCGAAGCGAGCATAGAAGTAATTTAACTCGCCTGGTAGGCTCGTGTCACTAGGCTGCTCGCGGCTGTGCTTCCCTTTGTAGTCTGTAATAGTTTTCAAGCCCTGCCACATCCGACGAGCATTACAGCCGGTGTAGTACGATTCAATCTTAGTCCTGTATTGACGCTTTGCCTGTTTGATGGTTTGTTGGAAGGCATAGCGGGATTCCTTATAAGCTTCCGGGTTAGAGTTCCACTCCTTAAATGCGGCAGCGCTAGCCTTTAGCTCAGTGTGGATGTTGCCTCTAATCCATGGCTTCTGGTTGGGGAATGTACGTACGGTCACTGTGGAGACAACGTCATCAATGCACTTATTAATGAAGCCAGTGACTGTGGTGTACTCCTCAATGCCATCGGAAGAATCCCAAAAAATATTCGTAACTGTGCAAGCAAAACAGTCCTGTGCCTTAGCATGTTCTTCATCTGACCACTTTATTGACAGAGTCACTGGTGCTTCCTGCTTTAGTTTCTGCTTGTAAGCAGGAATCAGGAGGAAAGAATTATGGTAAGATTTGCCAAATGGAGGGCGAGAGACAGCTTTGTACTCTGTGTGTGGTGTAAAGCTGGTCTAGATTTTTTTTCCCCCTCTGGTTGCACATTTAACATGCTAATAGAAATGAGGTAAAACGGATTTAAGTTTCCCCACATGAAAGTCCCTGGCCATTAGGAGCGCCACCTCTGGATGAGCGTTTTCATGTTTGCTCATTGAGTGCGGTCTTTGTACCAGCGTCGGTTTGTATTGGTAAATAGACAGCTACGAAGAATATAGATGAAAACTCGCTTGGTAAATAGTGTGGTCTACAGCTCATCATGAGATACTCTCCTCAGGTGAGCAAAACCTCAAGACTTCCTTAGATTTCGTGCACCAGCTGTTGTTTACAAATATACACAGACCGCCACCCCCTGTCTTGCACCAGAGGCCGCTGTTCTATCCTGCCGAAAAAGCGTAAAACCTGCCAGCTGTATGTTAATCATGTCATCGTTCAGCCACGACTCGGTGAAACATAAGACTCCAGTTTTTAATGTCCCGTTGGTAGGATATACATGATCGTAGTTTGTCTATTTTACTATCCATTGAATGTATGTTGGATGATAGGACCGAATGGTAAAGGGAGATTACCCACATAGATAGAAAAGAGTGTGTGTGCGTGAGAGAAAAAGAGTGAGAAGACTGAACCTTTTGCTAAAGGGCAGCTTTTTGCTTTACCCCTCTGCTAATCTGTTAACTCAGAAGTATAATCTTGCGGAATTTGTTCAGCTGCGTGATTACGTTTTGCAAGCGTGTTAGACATTGAGATTTACGGAAAAAACAAAAGTCTCCTCCCTCGCAACAGGAGACTCTCAGCCAAAGCCTTCTGATCCATGAAGCACTCGAGTCAACGCAGATTAAGCACCGCTTTCGCCCAATCCTGATACGTCCAAATATCCAGTGACGAAAACCCCAAAAACCGGAACTAATGCTGTTCGTTATCTCATGCATCCCATTCAGTCCTGGCAGATTCTTGGGTCTTATTTCTATTACAGCATATCGGATGGCTGTCATTCATATTCCATTCACCCAGCTCAATGTAACATTGAGAGGTTGAGGATACTATATGATACTCAAATTCTCCCTGTACCCATCATGAGGTTGCTACAACCTAACCTATGAATTAAAGTTTACAACATGAGTACAAAGGTAGAGAGAAATTTGAGTAATCAAGATGACCCCCTTGCACACTCTTGCCTGCATTTAGCTAATCTATGGTGTAATCATTAGTCCAACACTTACAAATATGAGTTTCTATTGGACAAATTCAGGTATGTTACCCTCGTTTCGTTTACTTCCATTTAAGAAACGTTTTTCAACAGAATTGGGAGAATGAATGCACGCCATATCACACGCAAACACAGTTCACTTTAGTACCAGACACGAACAAACAGCTTGTTGTATATATATATATATATATATATATATATATATATATATATATATAGGGGTAAAGCAAAAAGCTGCCCTTTAGCAAAAGGTTCAGTCTTCTCACTCTTTTTCTCTCACGCACACACACTCTTTTCTATCTATGTGGGTAATCTCCCTTTCTTGCATCTATCTATTCACTCTCCTCCTCTCACGTTTTCCCTTTGCTTGTGGACTTTAGTGCACAACACATCAGCTGTCTGTGACCAGGTGAAAAAACCTTTCCAGCCTCCCGGGTGGTGCAGTGGTTAAGGGCACTGTACTGCAGAGCCAACTGTGCCACCAGAGACTCTGGGTTCTCAACCAGGCTCTGTCGCAACCGGCCGCGACCGGGATGTCCGTGGGGCAACGGCACAATTGGCCTAGCGTCTTCTGGGTTATGGAGGGTTTGGCCGGTAGGGATATCCTTGTCTCATCGCACACCAGCGACTCCTGTGGCGGGCCGGACGCAGTTCGCGCTAACCAAGGTTGCCAGGTGCACGGTGTTTCCTCCTACACATTGGTGCGGCTGGCTTCCGGGTTGGATGCGCGCTGTGTTAAGAAGCAGTGTGGCTTGGTTGGGTTGTGTATCGGAGGACGCATGACTTTCAACCTTTGTCTCTCCCGAGCCCGTACGGGAGTTGTAGCGATGAGACAAGATAGTAGCTACTAACAATTGGATACCATGAAATTGGGGAGAAAAAAGGGGTAAAAAATAAAAACTTTTCAAACCAACCCTTCATATCATGACCGCTAACCGCTACACACAGCCTACATTGTGGTCACATCATAGTCAACATAGCTACTGGAACTAAAGAGTTAGTTAGCCTGCTACAATCATGGAGTACAGTGTAGTGAGCAGCAATTAGTTTAGCAGTAAAATCAAAAGCTGAGTTCCAGCGTTGAATAGCCATAGACAGCTAGCTAACATAGCATCCCTCTCTGTTTGAGCTGGGTGTTTGAGTAGTCTAGACAAGCTAGCTGCATTCACTAGCTCAGTAAGTGAAAGTGGAACTTGGTGGAAGAGTGGGATAACATCTCACAGCAAGAACTGGCAAATCTGGTGCAGTCCATGAGAAGGAGATGCACTGCAGGACTTAATGCAGCTGGTGGCCACACCAGATACTGACTGATACTTTTGATTTTGACCCCCCCTTTATTCAGGGACACATTATTCAATTTCTGTTGGTCACATGTCTGTGGAACTTGATCAGTTTATGTCTCAGTTGTTAAATCTTGTTATGTTCATACAAATATTTAGACATGTTAAGTTTGCTGAAAATAAACGCAGTTGACAATGAGAGGATGTACATTTTTTTTGCTGAGTTTAGATTCATCCTCTGATTCTTTGATTGGGTGGACAACATTTCAGTTCATACTGCAAGAGCTCTGATAAGTTTAAGGATGTCCTCCGGAAGTTGTCACAATTACTGTGCAAGTCAATGGAAGGGGGTGAGAAACACGAGCCTCCTAGGTTTTGTATTGATGTCAATGTACATAGAGTGGGACAGAAGCTAGCTGTCCTCCGGCTACACCATGGTGCTACCATACAGAGTGCTGTTGAGGCTACTGTAGACCTTCATTGCAAAACAGTGTTTAATAAACTATTTGGTGACGTGAACATATTTACTTTTATCTAAAAGGGATAACTTTTTATCCCTTTCACAATTCAATTTTTATGAAATTCACTGGGGATGGTGCTCCCCTTCCTCCGCTGAGGAGCCTCCACTGATCTGTAGCTATAGACCATTTAAACCACAAACTACTGCTGCTTTCTGATAGGATATTCTCTGGTAATTGTGTCACGTCTCAAGGCGAGCATTATGACGAGTATTAACTGATGTTCTACCTGTGGACACCTCACCCACCTTTAACTGATGTTCTACCTGTGGACACCTCACTCACCTTTAACTGATGCTCTACCTGTGGACACCTCACCCACCTTTAACTGATGTTCTACCTGTGGGCACCTCACCCACCTTTAACTGATGTTCTACCTGTGGGCACCTCAACACCTTTAACTGATGTTCTACCTGTGGGCACCTCACCACCTTTAACTGATGTTCTACCTGTGGACACCTCACCACCTTTAACTGATGTTCTACCTGTGGACACCTCACCACCTTTAACTGATGTTCTACCTGTGGACACCTCACCACCTTTAACTGATGTTCTACCTGTGGACACCTCACCACCTGTAACTGATGTTCTACCTGTGGACACCTCACCACCTTTAACTTATGTTCTACCTGTGGACACCTCACTCACCTGTAACTGATGTTCTACCTGTGGACACCTCACCTCAGTTGTATTTCTATCTTCATCCTTTGCATCTGCAGCCTTGTAGTTAATTTCTAAATGACATTTTTCAATTTGTTTCTTTAAGTACACCTTGTACAGCTGTTTCACAGGGAGATATAGGAACACAAAAAATTACACTGAATTTCACAGTGCCAGGTCTACTTAGTTCATTGCAAGTCATGGGCCAATGCTGAACAACATCTTGAGGTAAGTTGTGCTGTAGAGGTGGATGGACCCTCTTCCTCATTGTAATTTCCAGCATTGCTCTGTTAGAGAAACGGTGCAAGTTTTATTATGGTACAACCCTATCATCAACCGTTAGATGTTTTTAAGGCGTAAACGTCAATAGGCCTCTACCTGCATCTTCCCTCTCTGTGGCAGCTGACAAGTTCTCTGCATCATCCTCCTGTAATGAAAAATAACATTGTTGGTGTTGTACTCCAACCCATTATGAAACATCTGTGGAGTATCAAGAGTACTTACAACTGCATGGAGGTCTGTTATGGCAGAAGACTCCAGACAGATGACGCCATCAGTATCTGGCAGAAGATGACGATTAGACAGTTAAATTAGAACTTCACCCAGAAAAGGCACTTTTCCACCTAATTTGAATGTTGTTTTTACAACAGTGTGCAGGCCACATCACAATTTTTCAAATATACAACTCGGAGTCACCTTAAAATAGATTATGATGTCTGAGGGCAACTAAGAATCTGAAAAACAGCAGTAGATTACAAAATAATTGTACCGCTACAAGAAAATCAGTGTGCTAAGTTGTGTCTAAGATGGATGGGCATCCCTGACGTAACACTGGCAAAAGGATGAATGTACACTACCGTTCAAAAGTTCGGGGTCACTTAGAAATGTCCTTGTTGAAAGAAAAGCACATGTTTTATCCATTAAAATAACATCAAATTGATCAGAAATACAGTGTAGACATTGTTGATGTTGTAAATGACTATTGTAGCTGGAAACAGCAGATTTCTTTATGGAATATCTACATAGGCCATTATCAGTATCCATCACTCCTGTGTTCCAATGGCACGTTGTGTTAGCTAATCCAAGTTTAGGCTAATTGATCATTAGAAAACCCTTTTGCAATTATGTTATCACAGCTGAAAACTGTTGTGCTATTTAACCTCCCTGGGATATTCGGGACGGTAGCGTCCCACCTCAACAACAGCCAATGAAAGTGCAAAATTTCTCAAACATACAAGTATTTTACACAATTTTAAAGATGAACCTGTTGTAAATCCAGCCACAGTGTCCGATTTCAAAAAGGCTTTATGACGAAAGCACATCAAACGAGTATGTTAGGTTAGTACCAAGTCACAGAAATACACAGCCATTTTATCCAGCCAAAGAGAGGAGTCACAAAAAGCAGAAATAGAGATACAATTAATCACTATCTTTTGATGATCTTCATCAGATGACACTCATAGGACTTCATGTTACACAATACATGTGTGTTCTGCTCAATAAAGTTCATATTTATATCCAAAAGTCTCAGTTTACATTGGCACGTGGGCGGCAGGGTAGCCTAGTGGTTAGAGCGTTGGACTAATAACCGGAAGGTTACGAGTTCAAACCCCCGAGCTGACAAGGTAAAAATCTGTCGTTCTGCCCCTGAACAGGCAGTTAACCCACTGTTCCCAGGCTGTCATTGAAAATAAGAATTGGTTCTTAACTGACTTGCCTAGTTAAATAAAGATTAAACAAATTACGTTCAGTAGTTCCAAAACATCTGTTGATTTTGCAGAGAGCCACATAAATTTACAGAAATACTCATAATAAACATTGCTTAAAGATACAAGTTATACATGGCAATTTAGATTAATTTCTCCTTAATGCAACCGCTGTGTCAGGTTTCAAAAAAGCTTTACCGAAAAAGCACACCGTGCAATAATCTGAGTACGGTGCTCAGACAACAAGACGAACCATACAGAAATAGCATTATAAATATTCACTTTCCTTTGATGATCTTCATCAGAATGCACTCCCGGGACTCCCAGTTCCACAATAAATGTTTGATTTGTTTGATAAAGTCCATAATTTATGTCCAAATACCTCCTTTTTGTTTGCGTGTTTAGCCCAGTAATCCAAATTCATGAGGCTCGAGCAGACGAAAAGTCAAAAAGTTCCGTTACAGTCCGTAGAAACATGTCAAGCGATGTATAGAATCAATCTTTAGAATGTTTTTATCATAAATCTTCAGTAATGTTTCAATCGGAGAATTCCTTTTTCTGTAGAAATGCAATGGAATGCAAGCTAACTCTCACGTGAGCACGCGTGGTCAGCTCATGGCACTCTGGCAGACCTCTGACTCATTCAGCTCCCCCATTCCCCCCTCCTTCACAGTAGAAGCATCAAACAAGGTTCTAAAGACTATTGACAGCTAGTCAATAGCTAGTCAATAGTATATACAGTGACCCCATAGACACTGTATATTCGATAGGCAATGTGTTGAAGAACTACAAACCTCAGATTTCCCACTTCCTGGTTGGATTTTTTTCTCAGATTTTGGCCTGCCATATGAGTTCTGTTATACTCACAGACATCATTCAAACAGTTTTAGAAATTTCAGAGTGTTGTCTATCCAAATCGTCTAATAATATGCTTATATTAGCAACTGGGCCTGAGTAGCAGGCAGTTTACTCTGGGCACCTTATTCATCCAAGCTACTCAATACTGCCCCCCAGTCCCAAAGAATTTAAAGAAGCAATAAAACTTGCCTTCTTTAAACTAGTTGAGTATCTGGAGCATCAGCATTTGTGGGTTCAATTACAGGCTCTAAATGGCCAGAAACAAAGACCTTTCTTCTGAAACTTGTCAGTCCATTCTTGTTCTGAGAAATACAGGCTATTCCATGCGAGAAATTGTCAAGAATCTGCAGATCTCATTCAAAGCTGTATACTATTCCCTTCACAGAACAGCGCAAACTGGTTCTAACCAGAATAGGAGTGGGAGGCCCCGGTGCACAATTGATCAAGAGGACAAGTACATTAGTGTCTAGTTTGAGAAACCGATGCCTCACAAGTCCACAACTGCCAGCTTCATTAAATAGTACCCGCAAAAACACCAGTCTCAACGTCAACAGTGAAGAGGCGACACCGGGATGCTGGCCTTCTAGGCAGAGTGGCAAAGAGAAAGCCATATTTCAGACTAGCCAATAAAAATAAAATATTAAGATGGTCAAAAGAACAGACACTGGACAGTAACTCTGCCTAGATTTTTATATTGCATCTTCAGTTGCTGCCAAGGACGTTTTGTGCCTGTTGGGTTGCACCTACATAAATATTAAACACACGCACCACTCACTATATAAATTTTGGAAAAGTGATATAGTCAAGATAAGTTCTCAATTAATACTCACGCATTGACTCGGTCAGCAATTTTCTGCCACACCAGCTCACGTTCTTTTGCTGATGCTACAGTATTGTATTTCTTCTTAAATATATACTCATATTCTGCATATGCATTAATTAATATTTCTAACTCCACTGGGGAGAAGTAGGAGGTTTGAGCCCTTTTTTTCTCCTGTTGCCATGATGAATCATGTTATCTGCGTTCCATTGATGAGGGCTTTTTATGTCCTCATGCACATGCTTTACTCAGGGTTAACTTAACTCAGAGTTGAGTGAACTAATTGTTATCACCTATTCTGAAAATTAAAACTCTGAGATTGACAGCTAGTCACCCCAGAGTTCAGGTTTAAACACAGGGTTTGTTAAACCTGCTTTCTGAAACAGAGCCATGCTGTCTTCGTAATCAGTGGCTGTATTGGAGGGGGAGTGGTTTCTCCTCTCCTAGGCAATCAGCAATTAGTGTCACACCTTGATCTGTTTTACCTGTCTTTGTGGTTGTCTCCACCTCCTCCAGGTGTCACCTGTCTTCCCCATTATTCCCAGGGCATTTATTCCTGTGTTCTCTGTTTGTCTGTTGCCAGTTCATCTTGTTAAGCATACAAGCGTGTTTTCCAAGTTCCTGGTTTTCCTAGTCCTCCCGCTTTTGACCTCTTGCCTGCAATGACACTAAGCCCGCCTGCCTGACCATTCAGCCTGCTGTGACCTCGAGCCTGCATGCCACCCTGTACCGTTTGGACTCTGACCTGGTTTATGAACATTTGCCTGTCCTCAACCTGCCTCTTGCTTTTTGTTCAATAAATATCAGACTCTAACCATCTGCATCCTGTGTCTGCATCTTGGTCTCGCTCTGTGCCGTTATAATTAGTACCGGGAGGTGTGCTCTACACCTCCCCAGAGCAATTAATGTTAGTACTTCGGTCTCGCCGCAAAATTAAGACAGACGCAGAAACAAAGATGGTTCTGTCAAATTGCTCTGCGGAGTGAAGAGAGGACTGCTCCACACCACTCTCTCACTTGAGTATCTTACCTAGTTTTTTTCAGACTATCTCTGCTCACTTGTAGCTTTGGCAACTATGTGTGGGTATTCTATCCCAGTTTGCTCCGCTCCCTGTGGGCTGTACAGAAACTCCCCACCCCTTGGCTGCAACCCTTCTAATTTAGTGTACCCTGCCTGCACAACTCATGTGCCTAGTTAAATAAAAATGTGGAAGTCAGCGTTTGGAACTGCCGATCTGCAGTCCAGAATGCTGAGTTCATCTCAGCCTATGCTGCCGTTTTTGGCCCTGGTGGAGACATGGATCACCCCAGAGCACACTGCTGCTCTCTCCATCTGACCATGTTTCCTGTTACAGTCAGCAGAGACATGGTCATCGCGGGTGGCACAGGGCTACGCATTTCTCCTGAATGGAGATGATCTACTTTCTCCCTCACTCACCTGTCAATCTCTACATTTGAATTCCATGCTGTCACAATTTTTTCCACAAGCTTAACATTGTCATATATCTCCCACCAGGTGCCCTTAGAGTTCCTCAATGAGATTGACACCTTGAGAAGCTAATTTCCTGACAACTGCGCAACACTTTTCGTACTTGGCGACTTCAACGTCCTGATGTCTACCTTAGATTAATATCTTTCCCCTACTTGCCTCTTTTGACCTCGCCCTTTTCCAGTCTCCTCCCACTCACAAAGCAGGAAATAAGCTTGACCTCATCTTTACCTGAGGCTGTTCGCCTACTAATCTCACTGCTCACTGTTTTGTTTCCTTTTCTGTGTCCCTCTCCTCCAACCAAAGCCACTCAGCCCCTTCCCAGATGTGCAACCTATCTTTGCTCTCTCGCTCCCACTACTCTCTTCTCTTCTATCATATCATCTCTCCTTTCAGATAAATCCTTCTCACTCATGTCTCCTGATTCTGCGACTTTGACCCTACTCTCTTCCCTTTCTGCATCATATAACTCGCACTGTCCCCTTTCCTCCCAGCCGGCTCGGCCCTCCCATCCTTCTCCCTGTCTAAGTGACTCTTTGCACACTTACAGAACAGGGCTGCGTGCTGCAGAGTGAAAATGGAGGAAAACTAAACTTCAGGAGGGCCTATCATCCTTTCACTCCATCCTCCTTATCTTCCTATGTATCTGCTTCTAAAGCCACTTTCTATCAGTCAAAATGTCAAGCTTCTGCCTCTCATGCTAAGACACATTTAATCCTCCACCCCCTCATGCCTCCTTCTCTGCGGACGACTTTGTCAACCACTTTGACAAGAACATTGATCCCATCTGCTCCTCATTCACTCAGCCTATTGAGTCCACTGGTCCCATTCACACAGATCTACCCTATACCTTGACCTCCTTATCACCCCTCTTCAGATGAAATCCTGCACCTAGTGAGGTCCAGCTGTCTGACAACCCGCTCGCTCAACCCCATCCCCTCCTCCCTTCTCCAGTCAATCTCTGGAGACCTTCTCCCATTCCGCACAACTCATCCCTGACCACTGGCTGCGTCCCCTTGGACTTCTCCCCCAAGAAACCAACACTCGACCCCTCTGACGTCAAACTGCATACCTTTCTTTTTTTCTCCCCAAGTCTCAACTGAGACTGCTCTTCTCTGTGTCTCGAAGACTCTGCATTGCGAAAGCTGACTCTCTCCTGTGTTCTCATCCTCCTAGATTCATCTGCTGCCTTCGACATCGTCAGGGCTGGGCGTCTCAGGCTCTGCACACTCTTGAATTGCATCCTACCTGGCAGGCTGCTCCTACCAGATGACATGGGGAGGATCTGTGTCTGCACCACATACTCTCACTACTGGTGGAAACCCCAGGGGTCTGTTCTAGGCCCTGTTCTCTCTATACACCAATCCACTCGGCTCCATCATATGCTGACATGGTCTCTCCTATCATTGCTATATCATTGCTATATGAATGACACTCCCAGGTGGCGACACTCATATCTGCTTGCCTGGCAGATTGGATGTCAGCCCACCACCTGAAGCTCTTCCTCCCGGGGAAGACCTGCCTACTCCAAGACCTCCCCATCACGGTTGACTACTCCATGGTGTCCCCTTCCGAGAGTGCAAAGAAGGTTGGCGTGACCCTGGACAACGCTGTTGTTCTCTGCCAACATCAAAGCAGTGACTCATTTTGCAGGTCATGCTCTACAACATCTGTAGAGTACGGCCCTACCTCATACAGGAAGCGGAGCAGGTCCTAATCCAGGCACTTCTCCTCTCCCGTCTGGGCATCTGCTCTGTTGGCTGTTCTCCCTGCTTGTGCCATCAAACCCCTGCAACTTATTCAGAATGCTGCAGCCCGCCTGGTGTTCAACCTTCCCAAGTCCTCCCATGTCATCCCACTGGCTTCCTGACAAAGCTCCCATGCACTAGAACACCATGGTTCTTGCCTATTGAGCAGCAAGGGGAACTGCACTTCCCTACATTCAGGCTGAACTCAAACCCTACACCCCAACCCGAGCAATCCATTCTCCCACCTCTGGTCACTTGGCCCTATCAAGTTTTTCATGAACAAACACACACTTCACTTTTTGACCGCTTACTAGCACCGACTTTGTTGATAGCTATTTTATTGAGGAAATATGTACTTACTGTGATTTGCAAACATTTCTAAATATGTTTTAATTTCTCATTATGGGCCATTGTGTGTGGATGGGTGGGGGGGGGGTAAATTTATCTAATCCATTTTGAGTTCAAGCTGTAACACAACGAAATGTGGAATAAATCAAGGGGTATGAATATTTTCTAGTGGCACTATATGCATATTGCTACTGTGATATGAAAACTGCTACATTATTTTTATTTAACTAAAGTCTCAGAATTAGCTCTGGGAGCTAACGAATAAAAGTAATTTGGTGGGTGCCTTCAGGAACTATTCATGCCGCTTGACTTATCCCCCCAACAAATTTGTTCCAGCCTGAATTAAAAATGGATTAAAAAAAGTTCTCACCTATCGACACACAATACCCCATAATGACAAAGTGAAAACATGTTTTGTGAAATGTTTGATTTACAGAAATATCTCATTTAAATAAGTATTCACACCCCTGAGTTAATATATGTTAGAATTTATTTTGGCAGCGATTACAGCTGTGAGTCTTTCTGGGTAAGTCTCTAAGAGCTGTGAGTCTTTCTGGGTAAGTCTAAGAGCTTTGCACACCTGGAATTGCAAATGTATTGAAAATGAAATGTAGATATCTGTTACATGAGCATTCACATCCCTGAGTCAATACTTGGTCGAAGCACCTTTTGTAACACTTTTCATCTGGGGAAAGAGAGGAGGACCAAAATGCTGCGTGATGATTATCCATTTTAATAGAATAATTACAACAAACAAAAACAATAAACAGACAAAATGAACTAAGACGAAACAGTCCTGTAACGTGACCACAGGAAACAGGAACAATCACCCATAACCCACAATACAAACAGGCTACCTAAATATGGTTCTCAATCAGGGACACCGATTGACAGCTGCCTCTGATTGAGAACCATACCAGGCCAAACACAGAAATAGAAAATCATAGACAAACTAACATAGACAACCCACCCAACTCACGCCCTGACCATATTAAAACAAAAGACAACACGAAGGAACGAAGGTCAGAATGTGACACCTTTAGTGACGATTACAGAGTCGTTTTTGTTATGTCTGTGTCAGATTTGCACATCTGCATTTGGGGAATTTCTCCATTTTTTTTCTTGCAGATGTTTTCAAATATAACCTTCTGGCAGGTTTTCCCATCTCAGCCAAGGAACTGTACATGTAATCTTTCTGAAGGTACAGTATATTTGTCCTGTTTTGTTGTTTGTTTTTTCCTTTATTTAACCAGGCAAGTCAGTTGAGAACAAATTCTTATTTACAATGACGGCCTAGGAGCAGTGGGTTAACTGCCTTGCTCAGGGGCAGAACAGATTTTTCTGGGATTCAATCTAGCAACCTTTTGTTTACTGGTCTAACCACTAGGCTACCTGCCATCCCTGTTTCACACATGTACATGTGAAAATTGGTAATGTGTTTATTTTGCATATCCTAACTCCCCATGAGACACCTTGCCGTCTCTGGGATTTGAACTTGCGACTTTCCAGTTACTAGCCCAACACTCTAACCGCTAGGCTGCCTGTCGCCTTCTACCTGTCGCCCTCTACCTGTCTTCGGGTTTTAGGTAATGTTATTCTTCACACAAGCAAAGTTCTCAAAACCACCAATGCTACGCTAACATCAAAAACTCTCAACGTGACAATACACGAGTCACAAACTCAAAAGTTACATCTCATACAGAACCCAGGAGGACTAGCAAAGCCTTAGGACATTGGTGGACCAGGTTCCACACTTCCACTAACAGAAAAGCAGAAGCCTCTGAGGAACTAACAAAACAAATCTGCTTCTCTGCCTCTTTCCTCATGCCGCGGCGTATCGAGTGGATTCGCCAGCCCCCGCACATGTATGCGTTTGACCCCTGCTTAATGCTCTTCCAATGCTCTTCCACAGCCGCAACAAATGTTCGCCGAACATGAGCTCTGAACACTCCTTTGAAATGGTGTCGTGGTGCATTCCACAACAGCATCCCACATGACTCTGCGATTGACCCTGTTCGTTTGAGCAGAAGCAGTGCCAGTCAGCCAGTGAACACATGGAGCAGCCATGGAGAACCACTCAGGACCCCTCATCAGGCAATTACATGCCTGAGCCAACGCACACATCCATGGGCAGACCAGGCAGGGCCCTTTGTCCATCATCAAGTTCAGTCTCATTGCTGAAGTGGGGGGAGAGAGTTAAACATACAATATATGGTACTGAAATAACTACATGAAATGTTCAAAAAAGGTTATTGGCTAACTTTTGAGTGAACTGACAAAGAGGATATGTAGGACAAAATGTTAAGACCGAGACTGGAGAATCAGGAGAGAGAAAGGAAAGAGGACATGAAGGAACAAAATGTTAAGACTGAGACTGGAGAATCAGGAGAGAGAAAGGAAAGAGGACATGTAGGACAAAATGTTAAGACTGAGACTGGAGAATCAGGAGAGAGAAAGGAAAGAGGACATGTAGGACAAAATGTTACAACTGAGACTGGAGAATCAGGAGAGAGAAAGGAAAGAGGACATGTAGGACAAAATGTTAAGACTGAGACTGGAGAATCAGGAGAGAGAAAGGAAAGAGGACATGTAGGACAAAATGTTAAGACTGAGACTGGAGAATCAGGAGAGAGAAAGGAAAGAGGACATGTAGGACAAAATGTTAAGACTGAGACTGGAGAATCAGGAGAGAGAAAGGAAAGAGGACATGTAGGACAAAATGTTAAGACTGAGACTGGAGAATCAGGAGAGAGAAAGGAAAGAGGACATGTAGGACAAAATGTTAAGACTGAGACTGGAGAATCAGGAGAGAGAAAGGAAAGAGGACATGTAGGACAAAATGTTAAGACTGAGACTGGAGAATCAGGAGAGAGAAAGGAAAGAGGACATGTAGGACAAAATGTTAAGACTGAGACTGGAGAATCAGGAGAGAGAAAGGAAAGAGGACATGTAGGACAAAATGTTAAGACTGAGACTGGAGAATCAGGAGAGAGAAAGGAAAGAGGACATGTAGGACAAAATGTTAAGACTGAGACTGGAGAATCAGGAGAGAGAAAGGAAAGAGGACATGTAGGATAAAATGTTAAGACTGAGACTGGAGAATCAGGAGAGAGAAAGGAAAGAGGACATGTAGGACAAAATGTTAAGACCGAGACTGGAGAATCAGGAGAGAGAAAGGAAAGAGGACATGTAGGACAAAATGTTAAGACCGAGACTGGAGAATCAGGAGAGAGAAAGGAAAGAGGACATGTAGGACAAAATGTTACGACTGAGACTGGAGAATCAGGAGAGAGAAAGGAAAGAGGACATGTAGGACAAAATGTTAAGACTGAGACTGGAGAATCAGGAGAGAGAAAGGAAAGAGGACATGTAGGACAAAATGTTAAGACTGAGACTGGAGAATCAGGGAGAGAAAGGAAAGAGGACATGTAGGACAAAATGTTAAGACTGAGACTGGAGAATCAGGAGAGAGAAAGGAAAGAGGACATGTAGGACAAAATGTTAAGACTGAGACTGGAGAATCAGGAGAGAGAAAGGAAAGAGGACATGTAGGACAAAATGTTAAGACTGAGACTGGAGAATCAGGAGAGAGAAAGGAAAGAGGACATGTAGGACAAAATGTTAAGACTGAGACTGGAGAATCAGGAGAGAGAAAGGAAAGAGGACATGTAGGACAAAATGTTAAGACTGAGACTGGAGAATCAGGAGAGAGAAAGGAAAGAGGACATGTAGGACAAAATGTTAAGACTGAGACTGGAGAATCAGGAGAGAGAAAGGAAAGAGGACATGTAGGACAAAATGTTACGACTGAGACTGGAGAATCAGGAGAGAGAAAGGAAAGAGGACATGTAGGACAAAATGTTAAGACTGAGACTGGAGAATCAGGAGAGAGAAAGGAAAGAGGACATGTAGGACAAAATGTTAAGACTGAGACTGGAGAATCAGGAGAGAGAAAGGAAAGAGGACATGTAGGACAAAATGTTACGACTGAGACTGGAGAATCAGGAGAGAGAAAGGAAAGAGGACATGTAGGACAAAATGTTAAGACTGAGACTGGAGAATCAGGAGAGAGAAAGGAAAGAGGACATGTAGGACAAAATGTTACGACTGAGACTGGAGAATCAGGAGAGAGAGAAAGGAAAGAGGACATGTAGGACAAAATGTTAAGACTGAGACTGGAGAATCAGGAGAGAGAAAGGAAAGAGGACATGTATGACAAAATGTTAAGACTGAGACTGGAGAATCAGGAGAGAGAAAGGAAAGAGGACATGTAGGACAAAATGTTAAGACTGAGACTGGAGAATCAGGAGAGAGAAAGGAAAGAGGACATGTAGGACAAAATGTTACAACTGAGACTGGAGAATCAGGAGAGAGAAAGGTCTCAACTTTGCTGCATATTTTAAATGGTAGAACACAGAGTGTGAGATCTAAGAATAACCAACCATTAAGTTTCAGAAACAAGGATAGCAATAAATTAGGCTCCCGTTACTAGTATTCTAAACCAACATGTACCCTATCACCAACTGCACTGGGGAGGGAGGGAGGGCAGGCGTGGGAGGGAAGGAGAGAGGAGAGATTTAATTGAGTAGGCTTGGAGGCTTAGGAATGAGTTCTCTCTTTCCCTCTCACTCTCCACTGAGCCTGACAGTACCAGACGGAGTGTATGTGTGTTTTTTGTGTGTGTGTGTGTGTGTGTGTGTGTTTATGTTTCCGCGCCTGTGTGTGTGGTGGAGCACTCTGCTCCCGAGGCATACAGTATAAAAGGGGAAGGAGGCCAGTCTAATTTGATGTTTTGTTTTCCACACAGAGAGCAATTATTTCCCTCCTATTTGTTTGGCCTCATATCCTACACTGACTCTGCTAGGAATACAGTCCAGTAGACACAATCATCTCCAACTTCTGGTAATTAAGGCCCAAAAAGATTGAAACCTGACACTTAGAATAAGGTAAATAAAGCAACAAAAAAGTGATTATTTGTTTACTTGTGTACCTTTTTATTGAACGAAGATGTACGAGGTAAGTGACAGCTTTTCTTCAACAGACTTTCTCAGAACCCTACCCTACTGTTTCACTGATTTCAGCTCTCGTAAAAGCCTGGGTTTTCTGCACTTTAACACTAGAAGCTTATGACCTAAAAAGGATCAATTGAAAGTGTGGGTTCACAGCAACAATCCAGAGGTGTTGGTCAGTACTGAGACGTGGTTCAGAAAGAGTGTTTTGAAAACTGATGTTAACATTTCTGCTTATAACCTTTTTGGCAAGACGGATCTTCCAAAGGTGGTGGAGTGGCAATCTTTACCAATGATCACCTTCAGTGCTCGGTTGTCTCCACCAAATCTGTCCCCAAACAATTTGATTTGCTGGTTTTAAGCATTCAACTTTCAAATAGCTCTTTGTTGACTGTTGCTGAGTGTTATCGTCCACCATTAGCACCGGCCTGTACCCTACCTGCCCTAAGCACTCTCCTGGCCCCTTACACCAAGTCTGAATTTGTCCTGAGAGGTGACCTAAACTGGGACATGCTTAAACCACCTGACCAAGTCCTAAAGCAATGGGACTCCCTAAATCCCACCCAGATTATTACCAACACCACAAGGTCTGACTCCAAACACCCAGAAAAGGCTACTCTTCTTGATGTTTTCCTCACAAATAATCCTGATAGGTATCAGTCTGGTGTTTTCTGTAATGACCTTAGTGATCACTGTTTTACAGCCTGTGTTCTTAATGGCTGCTTGGTGAAACGATTTGTCACATTGTCCTGATTTGTCATATACGCTTGCTAAAAAACTTTTAATGAGCAAGCATTCCTTCATGACCTGGCCTCTGTAAATTGGTATAGGTATAGAATCAGCTTGATCCCCTCGGTCGAAGACGCTTGGACCTTCTTTTTTTGATATTATCAGTGGTATTGTTAACAAATACTCCCCATAAACCGGTCCGGACCCTGGTTCGACCGTGATCTTACTCCACCTCAAGGATTCCATTTGCCAAATGGCGCGGGACACACGCATACTCAGGCTGACTGGCTCTTCTTCAGGCAAATGAGAGATAAGTTCACTCAGGCTATCGGAAAGGCCAAAGTTAGTTACTTTAAGGAGCAGTTCTCTCTCTGTGGGTCTAACCCCAAGAAGTTCTGGAAAACGGTTAAAGACCTGGAGAATAAACCCTCCTCCTCACAGCTGCCCATGTCCCTTAATGATGATAATGTGGTTGTTACTGACAAGGAGCACATGTCTGAGCTTTTTAATCACCACTTCATCAGGATTCCTATTTGACTCAGCCATGCCTCATTGCCCATCCAACATTTCCTCATCTCCCACCCCTTCTAATGCTACTATCCCCAATGCTCCTCCCTCTTTTTCTCCTGCCCCGCTACAAAGTTTCTCCCTGCAGGCAGTCACTGAGTCTGAGGTGCTAAAGGAGCTCCTTAAACTTGACCCCCAAAAAACATCTGGGTCAGATGGTTTCGACCCTTTCTTCTTTACACACTTTTTTTCTTTTTTTTACCTTAAGAAGTTAAGGTTTCAGCCTCTATCATCGCCAAGCCTTTCTCTGAGCTTTTTAACCTGTCTCTCCTCTCTGTGGAAGTTCTTAGAAGGCAGCAATGAAGTGTCCTTTATTTAAAGGGTGAGGTGAAGATGATCCTAACTCTTAGAGGCCAATTTCTATTTGCCCTGTTTATCAAAAGTGTTGGAAACTTGTCAATAATCAACTGACTGGCTTTCTTGATGTCTATAGTATTCTCTCTGGTATGCAATCTGGTTTTCGGCTCAGGTTATGGATGTGTCACTGCAACCTTAAAGATCCTAAATGATGGCCTGGTTTGCTAACTACCTCAAAGAGTGCAGTGTATAAAGTCATGTTGAGTTGCTACCATGTTGTCATGTGGTGTTGCTGCCATGCTACTGTATGTTGTTGTCTTAGGTCTGCCTTTATATAGTGTCTCCACAGGAGTCCTTTTGCCTTTTGGTAGGCTGTCATTGTAAATAAGAATTTGTTCTTGACTGACTTGCCTAGTTAAATAAATTAAAAGCCAGTGTCGCCTATGAGAAGAGATTATTTCCCAATCTGACACTGCACCTTTGTAGGCTTATAGGCCATGCACTCAGGTCTGATTATAGGTACCTACCCAGTACCCTAGAGCCTCCTTCATTACTGCCTCATCACGCCAACCTCAGTTCACAGAACTGGGCTGGGCTAAAGCTGTCTGATAACCCCTACTATTCCAGGCCTCTCTTTAACATATTAAACTGCTATTTCTGACCCAGGACGCATGTGAACCGCTATCAGCCTCACCAACAAACCCACAATCAAGGCTCTTTTTTTTAGGTGTGGCTGGCTGAAAGGCAGGCGAGACGGGATTCTCGCTCCCCCACCATGGGGACATGTCTCACAGGGATGACACAGGGGTGTCAATACTGAGTCACCTGATCCTGACAACCGGGATGTCTGGAGTTAATGGCCAGAGGAAAGCTCCTGGTAACAGGTGTGACGTGCTTCTGCATAGTGATGCATAGTCAGTTGATGAGTGATGAGTGTGATTACTTAACTCTATCTGTCCTCTCTCGTTCTCTTCTCTCACACACAACTCACACACTCTTGTTCAATTTCCACCGACTCTTGTTTTTCAAAATATGTGTGTATACAGCAGGTTTCATGTTTTCAGTCTCTCTGTTCCTCTCTGGCCATAGGAAACTGGTGAGGAAGACTATGGCTGCCATGTTTCCCTCTTCCTCTTCAAACACGGTTCACTAAAGCCCTCTCTAAAGAGCCCTGAGCTGGTACTGCACTGTGCGCATTCCAGTAACACTTCAATAACTTACATAACCCCTGATCATCCTCTCTTCACTCAGACTGGAGGGAGATGCATTGCCTCCAAATGGAGACTTTGTCTCTGTCTTTTGTTTGTACAAATCATATTCATTTAGAGGGATGAGATGGTAATGCTAATCATAACGTTAACAGTGAGTGAGACAACCACAGGTAGAACATCAGTTAAAGGTGTTGAGGTGTTACAGGTAGAACATCAGTTTAGGGTGGTGAGGTGTCCACAGGTAGAACATCAGTTAAAGGTGGTGAGGTGTCCACAGGTAGAACATCAGTTAAAGGTGGTGAGGTGTCCACAGGTAGAACATCAGTTAAAGGTGGTGAGGTGTCCACAGGTAGAACATCAGTTAAAGGTGGTGAGGTGTCCACAGGTAGAACATCAGTTAAAGGTGGTGAGGTGTCCACAGGTAGAACATCAGTTAAAGGTGCTGAGGTGTCCACAGGTAGAACATCAGTTAAAGGTGGTGAGGTGCCCGCAGGTAGAACATCAGTTAAAGGTTGGTGAGGTGCCCACAGGTAGAACATCAGTTTTAGGTGGTGAGGTGCCCGCAGGTAGAACATCAGTTAAAGGTGGTGAGATGCCCACAGGTAGAACAAAAGTTAAAGGTGCTGAGGTGCCCACAGGTAGAACATCAGTTAAAGGTGGTGAGGTGTCCACAGGTATTACATCAGTTAAAGGTGGTGAGGTGTCCACAGGTAGAACATCAGTCAAAGGTGAGTGAGGTGCCCACAGGTAGAACATCAGTCAAAGGTAAGTGAGGTGCCCACAGGTAGAACATCAGTTAAAGGTTGGTGAGGTGTCCACAGGTAGAACATCAGTTAAGAGTGGGTGATTTTACTTGTTTGAACAACATAACAAATATTAACTACTGTACCGTTTTTGTACTAGCAGGAAATAAAGACTTCATAACACTGTGGAGGTGATTGGTCAATCAGAAAACATGGTAGCATATTGTGTCTGACTGCTCTTCCATCTCGTGTGTCAGCGGGGTGGTCAGGATCGTTCACTGGTTGAGTAGGACATTGTTCTCCTCTAATTTTGGCAATGTTATGGAGAATCACACTTGCCCTTTCTGGGGTGACCCTGAGCCTACGAACTCACTGTAACCGAGCCTTGAGCATCCCAATGGACATCTCTACGCTGGCTTGTGTCCTGCCAAGTTATAACGTTGCTGCAGGCTGGGCTCAGGATCAGGGTAAGGGGTCAGCAAATAGGGCTGGCAGGGGTACCCTTTGTCACTGAGCAGGTAACAATTGAACTTGCCTATGATAAGGAGGAGACAAAATATTGATTATAATAGGATATAGCTATATATGAAACTCACCATGGGCATATCTAGCGCTCAGTGTACACTCATGAAAAATTGCGAGTCATGCACAGACCCAGGCCACTTTGCTTCCACGTTGCTGATGCGGGCTGCATCACATATGATCGTCACAGTGCAGAACAGTAATTAGCTCTATTGTGAAGTCTTTCATTTGGAATGCTAAGGCTACTATTTAAGCGTACCTACACATTAATGCTGTGGAAAGACTTCCTATTCACATAATCTCCTTCATTTACTGAAGGAGCTATGATAGGTGTGCCATCTATGCATCCAATCACACCTGGAAACCCTACAATATATAAAATTAACTAATTTGTGCAAAAAGCACAAATAGAGATAAAAATTAATCACTAACCTTTGATGATCTTCATCAGATGACAGTCATAGGACTTCATGTTACACAATACATGTATGTTTTGTTCAGTAAAGTGCATATTTATATAAAACAATCTCATTTTACATTGGCGTGTTACGTTCAGTTGTTCTAAAACATGTGATGATTTTGCAGAGAGCCACATCAATTTACAGAAATACATCATAAATGTTGATGAAAATACAAATGTTATACATGGAATTAGAGATATACTTCTCCTTAATGCAACCGCTGTGTCAGATTTACGGAAAAAGCACACCATGCAATAATCTGAGTACAGCGTTCAGACAACAAAGCAGCCAAAAAGATATCCTCCATATTGTGTAGTCAACATTAGTCAGAAATAACATTATTGTAACGATTCTCCTCCTCTTCTGAGGCAATTATAAATGTTCTGTTATACTCACAGACATAATTCAAACAGTTTTAGAAACTTCAGAGTGTTTTCTATCCAATACTAATAATAATATGCATATATTAGCATCTGGGACTGAGTAGCAGGCAGTTTACTCTGGGCACCTTATTCATTCAAGCTACTCACTACTGCCCCCCTGTCACCAAGAAGTTAAAGTAGATTGCCATAGCTAGCAAAACGACAGTACATTCACTACTGTCTTCTTGGTAAGCAACACCGGTGTAGACTAGGCTTCGTGTTTTAGGTTATTGTCCGACAGAAAGGTGAATTCAACTCCCAGTGTCTGGTGGGAAGCCAACTGTAACACGTTTTCCTCTTAGAATTTTGCTTAGTTCCATTCCATGTCTTTTTTATCCTGAAAATCTCCCCAGTTCTTAACGATTATAAACATACCAATAACATGATTGAGTGGTACTTAGTAATGTTTTGTATTGGATTTGCCCCAAACATAACACATTGTATTCAGTACAAAAAATGTTTTTTGCAGTGTTACTTTAGTGCCTTGTTGCAAACAGGATACATGTTTTGTAATATATTTTTTCACTGCCAATTAGGTTAGTATTGTGGAGTAACTACCATGTTGTTGATCCAGTCTCAGTTTTCTCCTATCACAGCCATTAAACTCAGTAACTGTTCTAAAGTCACCATTGGCCTCATGGTGAAATCCCTGAGTAGTTTCCTTCCTCTCCAGCAACTGAGTTAGAAGGACGACTGTATCTTTGTTGTGACTGGGTGTATTAATACACCATCCAAAGTGTAATTAATAACTTCAACATTCTCAAAGGAATATTTAATGTCTGCTTTTTTTACCCATCTACCAGTAGGGGCCCTTCTTTGCGAGTCATTGGGAAAACCTCCTTGGTCTATGTGGTTGAATCTGTGTTTGAAATTCACTGCCCGACTGAGGGACCTTACAATTGTCTGTACGTGTGGGCTAAAGACATGAGGTAGTCTTCAGAAATCATGTTAAACACTATTATTGCACACAGAGTGAGTCCATGCAACTTGTGACTTTTTAAAAACATTGTTACTTCTGAACTTCATTAGTCTTGCCATAACAAAGGGGTTGAATACTTACTGAATCAAGACATTTTAGCTTTTAATTTTTTACTAATTTGTAAAAACGTCGTAAAACATTCCACTTTGACATTATGGGGTATTGTAGCGCAGTGAAAACAAATCCAAATGTTGTCATGGAAAAAGTCAAGGAGTGTGAATACTTTCTGAAGGCACTGTACATGTACAAGAAACCTTTATTCAGTAAAGTGAACCCAATTAGAGTACAATATGTGTCCCATGTGGGACACTCTAGTTCAGGGGTGTCCAACCCTGTTCCTGGAGAGCTACCTTTCTGTATGTTTTTGTTCCAACCCCAGTTATAACTAACCTGGTTCAGCTGATCAACCAGCTTATTATTAGAATCAGATGTGCTAGATAACGGTTGGAGTGAAAACCTACAGGATGGTAGCTCTCCAGGAACAGTGTTGGAGAGACCTGCTCTAGTTCAACAAACCCTGTGCTCCCACCAACTGAGCCATTACACCCCAGTGGGGTCACTCCTCTTCAGTGAAGGACAGGGGAACTGCATCCCCATTCTCTAAGCAGAGCCAGATAAGCCCTTACAGCGTTTGATGAATGGCTCTCCCTAGCCACCCGTTGGATAGCAATGAACGCCCTCCTCTACTCCTTGGATATAAACCCGCAGTGGGGGACATAATAAACCATAATAAACACAATAAATTTGCTGTGTTCATGAGTGGCTGGGCCTCTCTGTAACCCCATACTGGATTAATGGTTTGTGTTTTTTAAGAGAAACAAGAGAGAAATAAAAGAGGAAAGAGACCAGCTTTATTTTGTTGTTGAAAATAATCATTGCTGGTTGAGAACAAGTTCTCATTTGCAACTGCGACCTGGCCAAGATAAAGCAAAGCAGTTTGACACATACAACAACAGAGTTACAAACAATAAACAAACATACAATCAATAATACAGTGGAAAAATCTATACACAGCATGTGCAAATGAGGAAATATTAAAAAACATCTCATGGACCGGCGGGAACTGTGAGAGGGCACACAAACACACGCACACAGACACACTTTACCACATTATTTAGTTTTGTATTGTTTGTATACTTTTTGTTGTATTGTTTGTTTATTGTTGTGTTTTACATTTGTGTGACTGTCCTTGTCAGTGTTTTGTTACTTGTCATGTTTTATGTTTTTTGTGGACCCCAGGAAGAGTAGCAAAAGCTAACGGAATCCTAAAATACAGTGCCTTGCGAAAGTATTCGGCCCCCTTGAACTTTGCGACCTTTTGCCACATTTCAGGCTTCAAACATAAAGATATAAAACTGTATTTTTTTTGTGAAGAATCAACAACAAGTGGGACACAATCATGAAGTGGAACGACATTCATTGGATATTTCAAACTTTTTTAACAAATCAAAAACTGAAAAATTGGGCGTGCAAAATTATTCAGCCCCTTTACTTTCAGTGCAGCAAACTCTCTCCAGAAGTTCAGTGAGAATCTCTGAATGATCCAATGTTGACCTAAATGACTAATGATGATAAATACAATCCACCTGTCCGTAATCAAGTCTCTGTATAAATGCACCTGCACTGTGATAGTCTCAGAGGTCCGTTAAAAGCACAGAGAGCATCATGAAGAACAAGGAACACACCAGGCAGGTCCGAGATACTGTTGTGAAGAAGTTTAAAGCCGGATTTGGATACAAAAATATTTCCCAAGCTTTAAACATCCCAAGGAGCACTGTGCAAGCGATAATATTGAAATGGAAGGAGTATCAGACCACTGCAAATCTACCAAGACCTGGCCGTCCCTCTAAACTTTCAGCTCATACAAGGAGAAGACTGATCAGAGATGCAGCCAAGAGGCCCATGATCACTCTGGATGAACTGCAGAGATCTACAGCTGAGGTGGGAGACTCTGTCCATAGCACAACAATCAGTCGTATATTGCACAAATCTGGCCTTTATGGAAGAGTGGCAAGAAGAGCCATTTCTTAAAGATATCCATAAAAAGTGTCGTTTAAAGTTTGCCACAAGCCACCTGGGAGACACACCAAACATGTGGAAGAAGGTGCTCTGGTCAGATGAAACCAAAATTGAACTTTTTGGCAACAATGCAAAA